>NW_022983549.1:680592-759578 GCF_010093885.1 Aplosporella prunicola CBS 121167
AAAAGGCACGAGAGACTAGTGCACACGCCGGCCATAAACCTGTCTTAAACCCGCCCGGTCGTCCCCATGTACCGTCCGTACCGTCCGTACAGTACATACCCGCAGGGGCCTCGTACGAGCAGCGCCAGCGCGTGCCTGCTTGCTGACCTCGCCCGCCTGCTCGCAGCGGCGGCTGCCGGCTGCACGTATGTACGCTTGTATGCACGTATGTATGCATGCGCGCCGTGACGCCAGCCTGCCTCGAGTCGATTTGTCTACGCCTCGAGGGCGCGGCCGAGGCTTGCTGCTCCGATTGGCGGGCGGGTGGGTTGTGTGCTGTGTGGATTTATGGCGCGGAGGTGCTGGGATCGCGGCGAGGGCAGTTGGGTACGGAGGTAGATAGGTAGGTACTGTAGGAGTGTGTAGGCAGACAGGTAGGCAGGCAGGTAGGCAGATAGGTCTCCAGCCAGCTCGCCAGCCAGACAGATATCAGACAACTAGCCAGCCAGCCAGCCAGCCAGCCAGCCGGGATAAGCAACGCTCAGCTCACTCCCACCACCACCCACACCCATCCCATCATCCCATCAACACTCACCCACCCACCAGCCCAGCCCAGCCCAGCCCAGCCGCGCAGCCGCACCCGCAGGCCACGCCCGCCCCTCCCTCTTCCCCAGTCCTCTCATCTCGCCTCGCCTCTCATACAATCCCATACCCACACGCATACCCTGCCAGCGGGCTGGCGGACCCACTCCCCCACCCAGGGACCCGGCACCGGCACCGGGACCCTGGCCCGGAGATGCTTAGCGCGTGGGGCATACACACACACCCCCCTACCCTAGGCAGGAGGCGTGGGGCACGAGTCACGCGGGCTGGCGCGGCAGGGGCAGCAGAGACAGAGCAGACAGCCTACACAGCGGCCGCTAGTTATTGGTGAGGTCTTTGTCGAAGCTTATGTATGTGCTGCTGCTGTGTCGTTTTTTGCGGAAGCTTGATTGCGGTTGTGCGTGGTGGCTGAGGCTTGGTTGTTGGTGGTGTTGAGCCGTTGCCGTTGCCGTTGCCGTTGTTGCTAGGTGGTGGAGCTTGTAAAGAACGACGGCCGGGGTGGGGTGTCTGTTTGACCCACCCACTCTCTTCCTCGCTCCGATCATTGCGTATCGTGCCGCAGCGTGCTGCAGCGAGGCGAGCCGCGCCGCCAGGCCGTCAAGTTGTTAACTTCACGTCAGTTCGGTTCGGGTTGGGTTGGTTCTCGACTGCCGTAGGCAATTAGGTGGGTAAGTCCCGCTGTGTATGAGTATACGAGAAGTGGGCATCTGAAGAAAAAGAACAAACGAGCTAGCTGCGCCGTAGGAGTAGACGGACGGCCTCTCTGACCCCCACAAAGCAAAGCAAAGAAAAGAAAAGAAAAGCAAAACAAACCTAGCGAGGCGAAACGAAGCCCAGCAAAGCGCAGCGCAGTGCCGTGCATGAAGGGTTGGAAGAACCGCCCCTCCCTCTCCCCTCTCCCTCCTCCTCCTCCTCCGTCCAGAACTTTCTATTCCACTTCCCACTCCTGCAACCCACACGCACTCAAGCATACGCGCACGCGCGCGAAAATAGCCCTCCCTCTCCCTCTTCCTCTCATCCATCCAGCGAGCCGCAACCCCCCAAGCGCACACGTGCGCCCGCTCTACGTCCGGATTGGCCAACCAGCGAGCCAGCGAGTGAGCGTGGCCTGCATCCGCGACGCTTCCATGCGTCCTGGCATGCGGCGGCATCCAGCAAATCCACCGCGGCAGAAAGGCAAACCGGACGTGCGCGTGCGCGTGTGTCGTGTGTCGTGTGTGTTGGTAGTGCGGTTCCGCCACCGCGGCACGGCTGCCAGGCAGGCAGGCAGGCAGGCAGGCAGACGGGCGGATGGGTGCGCGGGCCTGGTAACGTGGCGCCTGGCCTGCCCTGTCCTGCCCTGCTCGTGCTCGTGCTACTACGTAGGTGGGTAGGTACTGTAGGTAGGGTAAGTAAGTATTCCAGGCAGGCTGTCGGGACCGGGTGAAGGGGTGGCGGGCCTACACACGCACGCCCTGGCGCCCGGGGTGTGTGTGTGGGATGGAGATCGCGTGGCTTGTTGGGCGAGTGCGAGTGCGGGGAAGAGTTTCTTGCCACGCCTGACTTGCCCTGCGGTGTGGAGGGCGGGAGGGCGGGATGGGATGTCAGTGGGTGGAAGGGCGGGGCTGGATACCCGGGGAAGGAGAAGCCGGAGCCGGGGCCGGAGAGGAGTGACGGTGCGAGGCGGCGCTACTGTACGGTGTATGGTTTGTTGGAGAGGGGAGTGGATGCGAGAGCGAGAGAGAAAGAGAGAGAAAGCGATGCTGCTGCTGCTACTGCTACTCGTACGAGCAGTTGCAGATGCGATAGATGGGCTGATGTGCGTGAGATGTGGCTTGAAGCTTGACGGGACTGTTGCTAGGAAGTGAGGGCTTGGGCTTTCTTGTGTCGTTGACGTCGAGAGATAGGCGGTTGCTGTGTTGCTGCGGCTGCGTTACTAGCCCGTGTTTCATGTCTTCCTGCCCGACAGGCCGGGGGTGGTTGCTGTGCTGCCCTGCCTGGCTGTTGCACTGCGTGGCACTATGGTATATCGTTCGGCAGACGTGCTCGGAGAGTTTGATGGTAGATTGTCATGCGTTAGTGCTTACGCTGGTGGGTTTCTTGTTTGTGATGGTATGGATGGCGTTGATGGACTGGGTTTTCCATTGTAGTTGAGGCGGGGAAGAGGGGAAGAGGACGAGGGGTTTACGGTAGAGGTGGACGTGAAGATGAGACATCGGAAGAACTTGAAGACTGGTGAGTAAGAATGATAACAGACTAGAAAGAAAAGTGAATCTAAAAGGGAACTACTTAAAAAAACAGATGCAGGAAACAGACGAGAAAATCAAAACACGGTTGGATGTACAACAGGAGGAATAAGAAAAGCCAAAGAAAGAATAACAAAATCTTTAATCCATTGCAAAATGTAAAGCACTCCTATAGATAAAAATTAATCGTCACTGAACTCACTTTAAAAACAAAGAACTCCTCGAGCTGGCGATAATTAAATTTCACCAACACAATATCCTCCATTCATTGTATTATGATTCATTGATTTCCGGCGACCACAAATCAACTTCCCAGGCAGCAACCTACTACCGCAGTGCACAAAACACCATCTCCATACCAAAGATTCTCATCCAGCAGAGTGTCGCCCAACTACAATATAAATACCACATATCCAGAACCCAACCCGAACATCCTCCCCAGTCTCAAACAACAGTGACTCCCCTAGCCACACCAACCCAACCCAACTCAACACCAATCAATTTCCACCCACGGGCCTATAACCACCAACAATAAGCCACCAAAACTCCCTCCTCCTATTCCCCTTACCAACTAACCCCTCAACCACCACGCAGCCAACACCCTACCCCCTCCCTCCCCCCCACCGAGTCTGACGCTAAACCCGCAAACCAGTCCGCACACGACGCCTCCCCCCACCAGCGACCAAAAACAACCTCACCTACATAATTTATAAATATACTATATACGCACCCCCATCCGCGCACACAGACCCAGATCGCCCGCCCCTCCCCCCACCCGCGCGCTACGATCAGTGCAGCAGCACGTCTCCCGCCACTCGCAATCAAGCGCAATGTCTTCGCGCGCAGGCGCCCCCATCCCCTCTCCACGCTAAAAACCAAAACAACCATCACGACCGAAAAAAAGAAAAAAGTTGCTGCAACAAAGCGTATTAAGTGTTGGTAGTAGTAGTAGTAGTAGTAGTAGTAGTAGTAGTAGATAGTTAAGTGCCTTGGTGCCTTAGATACACATGCTTAACCCCCGTCCCCCGTTCCGTTCCGTTCAATCAATCAAATCCATCCATCCCCCATAACTACCTATCTGACATGGCTCTCGTGCATGTCGACCTCGCTCACGGCGCATTCGTCCGTCGTTCGTTCCAAATCCCCCATATTTGCGTGAATCGCGCGCGCAACGACAACAACATGGTCTGCCTAACCGCAACTGACTGACTGACTGACTGATGCTTACCATGTTTTTCTACAAAAAACGAAAACCTGCAGCTGCAGCAGCTGCAGTAATAGCAGCGACAGCGACAGCGACAGCGACAGCGACAGCAGCAGCAGTGGCAGCAGTCCCGACGGAAAACGTAGAAGAAGAGTAGTCCTGATCACCACATAGCGCGCACACACACACGCGCACACACACGCGCACACACGCCCCCCTCTCTGCCCTTGACTCAACCCCCCTCTCCCTCTCCTCCCCCCCCTCTGCTTCGATCCACCGCCAGCAGCCCTGTGCGCGCAGTTATCCCCTCAAATCGTCCGTCCCCATCACCGGTCCTTACCGTAACGAAGCAAGCCTGTGCAATCTCGCCCATCCGCCATCCTCGTCACTGCTCCGCCTGCCCAGCACCTCGATCTTCTCCATCATTCCCGGAACATGGGAATCGGACTGATAAAAAAAGAAACTCAAAACTCAGATATGATTGCAAAGGCAGAAAAATGTCGCTCCCGCACGCCGCAGATAACCAAGCCAAAAAAAGGGGGGGTTAAGGTGTAAAGCATAAAAGTGTCAGACTAAAAGAGTAATCGCTCTTTGTACACGGACGCGCGCTTTTGACGCAGGATACTAACCGACGAAGAGCAGTAGTAGTAAAAAGTGAGAAAAAGTAGGGGAAAGCCCCGTCCAGATCTGTGAGCGCGGCGAGATCACTACGACCGGGCGCTGTGGATCTTGAGCGAAGATCATCCAGGTTGCATATTAAGATTTCGCTTGGACGGGCTGATAAGGTGGTTCGAATTTCGAATCTGAGAAGCAACGGTTCAGGAAGTAGAAGTGGGAGAAGAAGAGGAAGACAGCATGCTGGTATCAAGTGCCGGAACACGCATCGGACGCCAGTAGCAAAGGTCGACGACCATCCACCAGGGAACGGGCGCTTCAACCAAAGTGCTGTGGCGAGATTTGCGGTGGCGCTGTCGGGGTTTGCTTCGAAAGGGGCGGACTCTGAGGTCGGCTCCAGAAGTCGAGCGATGCAATCGTGTCTTCGCCCATTTCGTCTTCGTACGCGTACAGAATCTGGTTGCACCTTGTAAGCTCGAAGTCTTTTGACTGTACGGCAGCTAGCAACTCACCTCTCTCGTGGAAGAATGCAGCATCCTGATGTTCTTTGCAGTGAGAATGTGCACCAGCATTCCCGTCTCCATGTGCCTGATTTCGATGAAACTGGGCTCGAAGGCGAGGATGTAAGGATTGAAGATGGCAAAGGCTTGTGGAGTGCCTTCCCATGTAATCTTCCAATCCGGACGAGCGCGCCAGCCATTCCGGTTGACGAAGAAGGAAAAGTCGGTGTAACACAGCAAGAACTCGGATGATAGACGCTCGATGTGGATCGGCTTGATGTTTTCGCGACGCGCAACGAAGTCGAGAGAAGTGTCGGCCTGGTCGAGCAGAGATTGCGTCTCGAGCGTCTCGAGCGAAACGACTTCGAAACCCTTGGCGCAACCAACGCAGAGCTTCGACCTGAGGAAGTGGATCGAGGTTGATTCCGTGGGGATGTAGAATTCCTAGGTTTGTCAATACAATCACAGGCCTGCTGTAAGATAAACGCACCTTGTAAGGCTTGAGCACATCCTGCCCACCAGCAAGCATCCTCGAGAATCCAGACTTCTTCGACTTCCTGCCCATGTTTTCCATTGGCTCGTAGACCTTGATCGTAGTAGAGAGCGCCGAGGTCTTGACACAGCATACAAGATGCTGGCCGACGCATACACCAGCCTTGAAGAAATTGGCGTGGCAAATCTTCCTTCCCCTCTTCGACACTGCGCCCTGGGTTTCGTCGGTGTCCAATGCGTCGAGCGGGTACGAGTACATGGTCTTGTCGGACAGGACCAAGAGAATCTGGTGCTGCTCCAGCACGTCAATTTGTGTGACCGCCTTGCAGTCAAGCACACGCTTGGGCTTCATAGAAGCATCCTTCGGCCTACGGTCAGCAACGTATACACCAAAGTCAGTGCCGTAAGCCAATTTGCGGCCACCATCTGCGTCTGAATCAGTGTTATTCTCACAAGAAAACAAAGGAAAGGATACGAACCAAGCGGCACACAGCAATTGACCCTGATGGACTGGTTGAAGAATCCTTCGCAAACAATCTCCTTGGTGAAGATGTTACTCCGGTCTCTCAGGTTCTTTTGCTGCTCTTGAATGTGTTTCATCCATTTCTCCTGCGAGATTTGCGTCGTGGCGTACAGCGTCAATTCGTAACCTCCTTTACCAAGGTGCTTGAAAGTGATCGGGTAGCCTTGCGTCTTGGAGTTGTCGGATTTGGGTGCTGTTGGAGCATTTTTGTTAGTGAGGGCTAAATTTGGAGAAGGCCGTTTGGCTATACCCTGCTTATTATTGGTAGGGAACAGCTCGTCCATTTGCGTGATGACCAGCAATTCCAGAGGGATAGGTTTCCTGTAAACCTTCATCTCCTCTTTCTTGTTCACGGTTTTGACGCGGACGAGCAGGACGGCGTGATCGAACAGGTAGGCTTGAATATCCGTGTTGCTGTCAGTCGGAGTCTTCTTCAGAGCTCCCTTGAAGACGAGCTGGCGGTTCTCTTCAGTAAGCTTCAGGTCGACGTATTCGCCAGGTCGGAACTTGAGATCCCTGTTTAGCTGCACCAAGTTGAAATGGTTCTCTGCCTTTCCGGATTCAACGTTGACCTTCGAAAGGAATTCGCGGATCAGTTCCACCGCCTTCGGTATATCCTTGCGATCCGGGTTTTCATCGGCGGTGTACTTGAGCACGTTCTCCAAAAGCAGCGGGTATCTGGCCAATCTCGTCGTCGGCTTCGTAAGGTAACCGTTGAGTTCCAGCTTCCTCGATTCTTTCATTCGTTCCACTTCGTCCACGAATTTCGCGAATGCAGGGTTTGTCTTCTTCTCATGTTCGAACTCGTACTTGCCAAAGAGCTGGTTGGCACCATACTTGATGAAAGGACCAAAGTGAGGCACGTATTCCAGGAAGATATCGCCGACGTTTTTGACCACTGGCTCCACTTGCTGTCTTCGGGTCAGTGACTCTGCCATTTTGGCGTTGACCTTGTAGACTTCTTGGCAGTTTGAGAAGACGGTGCGAATGAATTTTTCGCGGCGATGCTCGGGGATGGGCGACGTCTGGGGGTTGCGCAACGGCTTCATCCAGAAGTCCCGGAGATACTCAAGGTCCTTGACGAAGTCGCGCTCCGTGTACATCAGTTCGGAAAGGACTTCCTGGCGCTTCTTCTCCTTGTCAGAGATGCTGTCAGCCACCTCCTTGGAGACAGTCATGATCCAGAGCTTCTTCTCATCATTGTCATCGTCATCGTGAAGACTAGACTTGGACTCCTCCCTCTTCAACCCGGGCTGGGGCTTCATGTTCAGCCGAGCCTGCTGTTCCAACCGGCGCGGGCAAGCAATCGAGTAACAGAGTTTGTCTCTCGTGCACGTTGGGGAATAGCATTCTGTCAAAAGCGTGAAGACACCGTTCACCTCGGTGGAATCCTCCAGCATGGTCTCCCGGAACTGATACACCTCGGCTGGCGAATCTCGTAATCTGTGAGCGTAAGTAACTTCATGGAAGAACTTTTGCGCATCAAGAGACCGGCCCAGAAGAAGCGCAAGGTTTCGGTCCGAGGTCCTGATGATGTAGGCGATGAGCTCCACAGCTTCCGCACCCGTGAAAGCACTGTTGTATACCAGCCCGTCCTTTTCCTTTTCGCCCAAAATAATCCGCGCCCTGAAGGCCTCCGAAACCCGGGACAGCAGCGCCGGGTAGACCATAGGACGCTTTTCTTGAGCAACCATCTGCGGATGCTGCGAGGAGCTCGATTTCGAGGGCCGCAAAGTTGTCTCGGTCAGGTCAGACGGCGCAATCGTTGAAGCCATGGACATGGTTCTCTGCGTGCTGAAGCTGCCTTGGCTGGTGGTCCTCGTCTTTACGCCAGGGCTCGGCGTGATATGAGGGGCTCCGTGACCGGGCGACGCTTGGTCGTGGGGCGCCATTGGCATCGGTCCTCCATTCGTGTCACCTGATTCACGCCTACGGTTCGGTATGACGCGCCCGCTCATAGTCTGAGCATATTCGTTGTCTCGGGCAAAAGATGTCAAAGACATGGTCCGCTCATCCGGTCTCTCCGGGACCACCCTTCCTTGTGCGGTTGTCCTCGCCATGTGGTTCGTGTATGGTTGTTGCCGGAAGGCGTGTGCCGGATTCACGTGGTGCGACCCAGGGGGAGTGGGGTACATCTGAGGGCGGGGAGCAGCGGCGAGGGACTGAGAACGGTATGGGTCCGATGCCAAAGCCGGACCCGGGGCGCCACCAGGAAACCTGTTGGGAATCGGCTTGTTGCCGTACATGGGGCCTGGCGGCATCCCTCTGGGATCCATGCGTTGCGGCATGTTGTAGGGCCGGCGATCAGGACGGAGGGGCTGAGGCAGATACTGGGCCGGCGGCTGGCGCTGTCCGGGGGGCGGCGAAGGGTCGCCTGGCCTTGGGGGAGGGTAATATCCATTTGGGGCGGAACCGTAACCATTCATGCCCGGCCGCATCGGGGGTGCCCGTTGCATCATGTCAGAAACCTGACCCGACATGGTTGCAGCGCGGTCGGGCATGCGCTGGAATGTCTGGGTAGTCATAGTTTGAGAGCGCCCCGGCGGGGGCGCGGCTCCAAAGATACTGGAGAAGGCCGTGTCCCGCTGCTGGTCGCTGGCATGGCCGTAAGGGCGACCATAATCCCTGCCCTGGTGACTGCCGTAGTCCGCCATGTGATTTGTCCGCTCCGGCCGTGTGCGGCGAGCAGCCTCGCAGCTACAACCTCAATGCTTGAAGGAGTGTATGAAGGTATGCTTGGTAGGGAGGGATGTGCGGTCGCAGGGGTGTGCAAAGGGCCGCGGCGACTGCGACGTCCCAGCTGCGAGAGCGCGAGCGCGACAAGAGAGTGTTGAAGAGGTTGAAGGGAGAGGGGAGAGGCGGGCGCAGCAAGACGGGGGCGGTCCGGGGCGCTGGAGCAGCTCGGGGGTTGAGGTAGGAGGTCGGAGTTGAGTTGGTCCCTGGGAGCTGCCGGCAGAGCGGTAATCGGCTGGGGTTATTATCTGTCGTTTTAGAGATTGGGGGGCGACCTGGCAGGGGCAAGCCGGGCGACGACTGGCAACGGCGGAGTCGACAATGACAGGTGAGGAATCAGAGCAGCCCGCAGGTCCGACGTGGGATGAGGACAAAGCAGAGTGAGCGGCGTGCCGAAGTCAAAGCCTGCGGACGGTGTCTGCGACGAGGTCCCTCCAAGGGCTTGCGGGCTGCCCGTACAGGGAAGGCTTGGCGCCAAGGGACGTGTGCCTCAGGCGTCTGGGGGTGAGGTGATGCATCATACATTTGGAGTCGCACGCAGCACGTTCTATCAGCTAGCCACAGGATGGAATACAAGCCAGCACGCCTGGCCGCGGGTGCGGTGATGGCGGGGGACGAGCCTCGCAGGGGAAATGATCCTCCCAGCGCACCATAGCCCCGGACTGAGGCGTCCACTGCGCACTTGCAATCGCATTTGCTTATGCTCACTGCGCAGCAGAGAAAACAAAGATACGGGCTTGGCAATCGGGAGATCATCGTTGGGACTCCATGCGGGTTCCAACAGCACTCGGGATGGTTGAGTTGCCAGCTCTTCCGCATGCCACGGGAGAAGCCTTGTTGGTGCACTTGTTTAAGGACGACCTTCATCGCCCGGGCAATAGACTAACGGCCAGCCTGCCTAACCCCATGGAAAATTTCAAGACTTTGCCCATGTGCAAAAGCAATTGGATGTGACTCAACGCCCCCTTCGAGTCGGAACGGGCAACGGATGTCAATTGCGCTAGGGCGGGTGCGGATGCACCTCGAGTCATCGAGTAATTGCGTAAAGAACAGTGCCTTCTCGGCATGCGCCGAGGGCGTCTCGCGTGTCGAGGTCGAGGACGGACTCGAGGTGGTGGGCTCCATTCCCAGATGACGATCCAGGCGGCCCACGGAGTTTAATCGCTCCATCACCGACTCCGCCAAGACTTCCCTGTCACGGACACCAGCGCAGCTATCCTCGCCAACACCGCACCTTGAAGCGGCCCCATCGCCTGCATCGCCATTGCCTCGACGAACCCTTGACGCTTCTACGAATACCGTCTCGACCGCCGACTTTTCACGACTCGACACCATGTCGGAATCCGAGCTCTCGCCCAAGTTCGCGCCGTTCTTCGGCATGGTAAGTTGCGCTCTGATCGCCATCACGTAGTTATGGCATCGGCTAACATGTTGCAGGCTGGTATCGCGTTTGCTGTAAGTCGCCACAATACCCGTTCAAACCAGCTCACGACGTTTCTGACCCCCTCGACCAGATGATCTTCGGATGTACGTTACGCCATGTCGACTTCAATCCTCCCCAACACGTCACCACACCCAACCTGTTGGAGCCCGATTTCGCTACAATTACGCACAATTCTTTGTCCGGCTAGGGGCTCGAATTCGGCTGCCTTGGCTTGGCCAAAGAGTTATCCATATCCACATATTGCAGAGCGAGAACATGTGGTGATAGAGGCTGATGGTGGCTACAGGCATAGGAGCCGCATATGGCACCGCAAAGTCAGGCATCGGTATCTCCGGTGTTGGAACCTTCAGGCCTGACCTCATCATGAAGGCATGTTCTAAAGATCACCTCGGTGCAATTCTCCGACTTACATTATACAGTCGCTCATTCCGGTCGTCATGTCCGGTATCATTGCTGTCTATGCCCTCGTCATTGCAGTGCTCATTGCCGGAGACATGGGCCCGCCGCCGGGGCAGAACTACAGCCTGTTTAGCGGCTTCATGCACCTTGCGTGTGGCTTGTCGGTGGGCCTGACTGGATGTGCTGCAGGCTACGCGATCGGCAAGGTTGGAGATATGGTGCGTGCATCGTCAGGACATGCGCAAAGGTGTGATACTAAGTCTCGTAGGGTGTGCGATCGTACATGCAGCAATCGCGTATCTTTGTTGGTATGGTTTTGATCCTGATTTTCGGAGAAGTCCTGGGTCTTTACGGGTATGCATTTCTATATATGGATCTGAACTGCAAGGGACTAATGGATGCTGCAGTCTTATTGTCGGCCTTATCCTCAACACTCACAGCCGCGGATGAGCAAGTATCGGTGAAGAAGCCTCGTGCGCACGATTGGCGGTGAGCCGTCGGTTGTGAACATGAGCGAGACACGCCACGGAACTAAGCTAGCATGCACTGTACGAAGCGCTCCTTTGGCTGCACTGGAAGGATGGAGCATTCCATCGGATGGTGAGCCCGAGGCTGGAGCCTGGCGTGCAGCGTATAGTTATAAATTGCGTCGCCGTTAGACAGTGTTTGCGGTAGAGGGCGCCGGAACGGGCCGGAAAAGGAAATGTATATATATGTGTATCACGCTGCAAGCAAAGTAATGGTCGGCCTTGCCGAAAAGCAGACCAAGGCATTCCGTGACTGAGTCGCGATCCATCATGCAGCGTCGCACGTGCTTCGTCATGCGGAGGTGGACCCCACGCATATCGCAGGTCATCTGCCGGCGATGCAATGCGATGGCCGACCGAGGGAGCCAAATGGCGGGTTGGACTCGATGGGCTGAGCGAGGCTAGACCAAGATCGAGGAGCCTGGTTGCTGGTTGCTCGGCCGTAGGGCTTTTTTTCTGCGATGACTAGCTGGGTGGAGCCTGGGATGTCAGGCAAAGCAGAGGAGCGTCATCACTCTCCTCGCGCCGAGTGCGATTTGCGCCGACAGACCCCTCCATCTATCAAAACACGCCGCCCACGCTTCTCACGCCTCTCAGCCTCTCCACCACCACCACTCCGCATCCACTCTGCCGCTTGCTGCCTCTGCCGAGTCGCAGGCCCGCTCTCGCGAAACCCATGCGCGCAGACATGTTCTAACTGAGCGCGCCAACCCAACCACGACCACATCCTTCCCACCGCCTCGTCGCGCACCACGGCTATGGCCGCAGCAACCTCCGCAATGCACCACCTCGTTCCGCACAGCATGCGCAGCTCCAACCACAACGGGCACAGCGACGATCGCAACTCCTCCAACCAATCACAGAAGCACAACAGCCACGCGGACGCGAAGCAGCGCGAAGAGGAAAAGAACCGCTTGGCCGAATGGGAGGCGGAGAAGGATCCGCTAGAGCCGGATGTTGTAGCCGCCGATCCCACCAAGAAGAGGGTCGGCCATTCAGCCAAGTACCTACGCTGCGAGGACTTTGAGCTGGTGAAGACACTGGGCACGGGTATGCGCAACACCGTCATCGCGGGGTGGTCTGTCGAATCCCGGGGCTAAACTTTGTTTTTTCCGTGACTATTAGGGACGTTCGCGCGAGTATGGCTTGCGCGCCTCGCAAATCCCCGTGAAGGAGATCGGGACAAGGTCTTCGCACTCAAGATCCTCCGCAAAGTGGACGGTAAGCTGCCCGAGCCCAGGCCACACTCTGGCACCAATGGACTGACACAAGCGTTCCTGCAGTGGTACGGCTCAAGCAAGTGGAACACGTCCGCAATGAACGCAACGTCCTGGCCGCTGTTGCTGGTCATCCCTTCATAACGACCATGGTCGCCAGTTTCCAAGACCAGGACTCGCTCTACATGCTCGTTAGTTCAACCGTCTCCACAAAAAATACCAGATTAGGCAGTGGGCTAACCTTGATGCGTCCATCAGCTCGACTACTGCCCCGGTGGTGAAGTTTTCAGCTACCTCCGTCGTGCACGGCGTTTCAATGAGCCGACGTCCCAGTTCTACGCCGCGGAGATTGTGTTGATTCTCGAGTTTTTACACGAAAAAGAAGGCGTCGCTTACAGAGACTTGAAGCCCGAAAACATCCTGATAGACGCTGAAGGTCACCTGAAGCTTGTCGATTTCGGATTCGCAAAGAAAGTTGAGCAAAGTCAGTGTTGCACTGTTTCTAAAAGATTAGAACACCACTAACCGTGTTGTAGGAGAAACGTACACGTTATGCGGAACCCCAGAGTATTTGGCTCCTGAAGTGATCAGGAATACCGGTAAGACACTCAACTGCAATACTTGCATGAAGATGAACTGACGATTGTCCAGGACATGGTTGCGCGGTCGACTGGTGGGCTTTTGGTATTCTCGTTTATGAGTTCTTGGTCGGCCAACCTCCTTTCTGGGACCAAAACCCTATGAAGATCTATGAGCAGTACGCCCCTTTCCCATCTCAATTTGCATAGGTCGATACTCACTATCTTTTCAACAGAATTGTGGAAGGGCGTGTTCGCTACCCTTCGGCCATGTCGCCTGACGCTCGTGACCTCATTGGCAAGCTTTGCACCGTCGACACGTCCAAACGCCTTGGCAACATCAAGGGCGGCGTTGGAGCCGTCAAAGCACATCCCTGGTTCCGTACCATCGACTGGGAATCTTTGTATTACCGGAAGGTCCCGGGCCCAATCATTCCGCATTTGAGAGGACCGGATGACACTAGGAATTTCGATGAGTATGACCCCGAGCCGGAAGGGCGTCCGCCATATACGCAAGACATGGCGGACAAGTACGACGAGGCGTTCAAGGACTTTTAGATGATAGCATCGGCAACGGTCGTTTGGAAAGAGGAGGTCACCGGGAGTTGTTGGCGGCGAGTTGTGCTTGTACAGAGAGCACCGTGAACTGTATATGAAAACGGGCGGCACAAGTTCCACCTGGGCCAAGGAACTGTTGGATACCCAACGTCGCTTGGAATACGTTTGACGAGTCCCGAGTCTGGTGTTTTACGGAGGATTGGAAAGGTTTTGATACCTGCCGTTTGTCTTTTTCTTATGGAGGGAGTAGTAGCGGCGCTGCCGCTGCTGCGTACACTGACCCATGTGGTATAGGTATTGTTCTCTTTGAGAGTGTATAGTTGTACCTACTTATCACGTTTTCTTTTTCTCATAGGCCAGGCTATGCCCTGTAGATGTTAGCGACAGAACAGCGGCAATGCCGGTAATGCAGTTACGCATGACGGTTGCTCTGATGATTGAATGAAATGCGGAGTTTTTGGGGGGCTTTGAAGAGACAATCTCTTAGTGCTTGGTATGTGCTAGTATCGATACTGAAATGCTAAGGATGCGAAGTTCGCCAAAAATAGTTGATAGCAGCTCGCGTGTTGATCAAGATGAGCAGTTCGTGGGGTTTACTTTGTAGATCCCACTGCTTGTTGTGGCGTGATGTTCAAGAAGCCCCTTCACAACCCCGCTCATTTTTGGGAGGTGTTGCTACTATATACACAGTACATCGACGCCAAGCAGCCTGCACTACTGAAACTATGCAACATCCTAGCCGACGGCCTTTCACATAGCACAGCGGCAAAAAGGCTACCCGCAGCATGCTGCTACCCGCTCGGCGGATCGCCTGGTGCAAACTGGTCATCTGCAGGTACGCAAAATTCTTGTTGCAACACAAGCAACACCTTCGGAGATGGCTAAAACATGGCCCTATAGAAAAAGCGCAGGACACAAGCTGAACAAAGATCATCACCTCTCAAAGCGGCTAGTTGTCCCAACCGGGGTAGCATTCCCGTGCAACGTTCGGGTGCTCTCCACTCCCCGCCCCGCATTTTACCCCACGCGCGGCACCCAACACCGCCTTGTCAGCGGCAATCACTTGTCCTGCTGCCCGGCGGCAAGCGGGGGTCAGAGTGTCCGATTCGCGACCCCTCAATGCAAATCCCACCCCGTGTATTCCCCAATCTTGACACTCCCCGGCGGCTGACCGCAAAAACTGGCAAACATGCTGCGCACCCTGCTCAGAAGGAAGCCTTCTCCTTTGAGAATCAGTCTCAAAGGCCCCTGCGAGACAAAGAGAAGCCTCCTGACCAAAGCGTTTGCTAGCGGGCCAACACAGGTAGCGTATAGCTTTCATTTCTTGTCATCATCAAACCGCACGTCGACTAACGCTCAATAAATGTAGCCGCCATTGCTCGAGCAGACGGTGGACAAACACTTTGCCTCGATCGTCTCGCAACATGGAGACCGCCCTGCGTGAGCACACCTCTTGGCAATAGCTTGTCGCTTCATGCTAAGACAGCTCAAGCGTCATATCCCGGCATCAACGGACGACGCTTTCCTATGACGCTCTCGACAGAAAAAGCAATTCTCTGGCACGTGGTATGCAGAGCATAGGTGTCAAGAAGGGAGATCGAATTGCTGTTTGTCTCGGTGACAACATAGAATACACTACCGTAGGCAGTTTATTCCAAGCTGCTGGACTTTGCTGATCGGCTTCCTAGCTCATCTATGCCCTCTTCAAATTGGGTGCAATTTTGGTTCCGATAAACCCCGCATTCAATGCCACACAGGTTGTTTCCGCGCTCAACCATCTTGCCGTTAGCCATATAGTCATCGGTACTGAAACCAGACGGCCACGAAAAGAACCAAGATCTAACGTTCCTCTATTGAAGCACTTGATTGCAGATCTAAATGGATCAGCAGGTCAGGTGCACTCTGAGCTCGTGCCATCCCTGCAAAGCGTTGTCCTCGTAGACAATTCTGATGGCCGAGTTGATGTTCAGAACCTTGGATTAACTCCCTGGTATGCTGTCCAAGACGGAGGAAGCGGTGCAGAGAGGCCTTTGCCGGAACAGGGATTGGATCCAAATGATATTGTCAACATTCAGTTTACTTCTGGAACGACTTCGTCGCCAAAAGCAGCATGCCTTATAAACAAAGCCATTTTGAATAATGGGAGAAGCATAGGGGACCGAATGTTACTGACAAGCAAAGACGTAGTTTGTTGCCCGCCACCTCTGTTCCAGTAAGTGTTGTCTCAGTGCCAAGAATATATCAGATCACTTACATTTACAGCTGCTTCGGTTCCGTCCTTGGCTACATGGCCACAGCCACCCACGGCTCAGCCTTCGTACTTCCAAGCGAATGCTTCGATGCCGAGGCCTCTCTACGGGCCGTCCAAGAATATGCCTGCACAGCCCTCTACGGCGTCCCGACCATGTTCCTTGCGGAGCTCGAACTCCTGGCCGCTGGCGTCGTCCCCAATACAGGCTTCTCGCAGCTCCGTACCGGCATTGCGGCAGGCAGCTCCGTTCCTGCGGAGGTTATGAAGAAACTACACAAAGTGCTGAACTTGACGGAGCTGACAATCTGCTACGGGATGACGGAGACCAGTCCGGTGAGCGCGATGACAACGACGGACGATCCGATCAAGAAACGCGTCGAGACGGTGGGCAGGCTGATGCCGCACGTCACGGCCAAAGTGGTGAATCCGGCGGATTGGACTCAGGTTCTGAATGTGGGCGAGCGTGGAGAGCTGACTGTCAGTGGGTATCTCACGATGAAGGGCTACTGGGGTGACGAGGAGAGGACTGCAGAAGTGCTTGTGCCGGATGAAGAGGGCATGTTGTGGATGCATGTGAGTTGCAGCAGCGCTTCGGATCGTGATGATGACTGACACATTTTTAGACCGGAGATGAAGCATCCATGGACGAGGAAGGCTATGTGACCATCACTGGTCGCATCAAAGACCTCATCATCAAGGGCGGAGAGAACATCCATCCAAGCGAGGTGGAAAACTGTCTCCTCGCACACGATGCTGTCGCAGAAGTGTCCGTTGTTGGCGTGCCAGATGAGCGCTACGGAGAAGTTGTATCCGCATTCATAGTCGTGCACTCGAAAATGCAAATGACAGCGAAGGAAACGAGAGACTTTGTTGGGCAGAACCTGAGCCATCACCTTGGTAAGTTGTACTGGATTTGTGACAATGAAGGGACGAGGTAGTTGACGGTTGATCTCACAGTACCGAAGTATGTCTTCTGGGTGGATTCGATTCCGAAGACGGCCAATGGAAAGACGCAGAAGTTCAAGCTGAAGGAAACAGCTATACAGATGCTAAAAGATGGAAAAGGTATCGAGTAATGTCAGAAAATTGTAAGAATTTTCGGTCCACGCGACCATAGATCTCATACGTTTAGACTGTAAAAATTGAGAGAAGTGCTGCTGCTCATTATCAAAGTCGGCCTTGATAGTGAAAATTGCATGCCTTCGAGGAGCATCGTAGGTTGTTAAACACTCACCGCTGATTGAGCGTCAAGCCGCGCCTTCCTACTCCGATGAACTCCTACTTCCTTCCTATTCGAGATCTGACCTGACCCGTCCATAGTCTTCATCACCACAAAACGCTGTCGCTCATTCTTTCTCCACTCAACCTTTCCCTCCACTCATTTTTCTCTTCATACTACCTCCACTGCTCTCCACAAGCCACGACACACCTGCCGACGCGTGTGGCGTTTCGCGGCCTTGCCGCAGTATTGTGACGCCCTGCTCTGTTCGCCTCTCGGACGCCCCGATTCGCTGGATTTTAGCGCTTGAGACGTAAACTTCCCTCGTTCTGCTTGAGATGTTGCTGGGCTAATGGTACTGCCTAGGTCGACCATCTTTCGTGAGTTTCACTTCACCAAGTCATCGACCTTTGTCGTGATCTAACCAAACTCGCCAACAAGACATCGGTCCTTCATGGTACAAACCGACTTGCAGCCGACGCAAGCTGGCAACCGACGCCGGGTTCTGGCCAGAGTAGAGATCCCACCTCGCGAACGAACTATCCCGATGACGCGCGATGCAGCTGCTGGACGCCTTTCCGCTGAAGCCATGGAAGCAGATCGCGAAACACCGTCCCGCTCTAGCAAGAGACCAGGATCTCCGGTTCCACATCTAGAACAGCGAGGACCGAAAAAGCTGAAAGTGCTAGAGACGCTGAAAGCCCGCCAGGAAGAGACCAACAAATTGGTCACAGACTACCAAGGTCTCACAGTAAAGTTTCAGGATACTAAACATGAGAACGAAAGACTTCAGAAAGAGCTTGAGGCCTCAACACAAAACGAAGGAAAGTTAATGGATGAGTTGAAAGTGGCGAAGGAAGAGCTGGCAGCTGCAACCCAGGTACAAGGTTGCAATGTTTGCCTGAGCGACGAGTTTGCCATATACTCCTACCAGGCGAAAAAACATTGTGAGGGCTTCAAAGAAGACGAACTTTCTCTCGATGATCTCGAAACTTCACATAAAAATATGCACAGAGTATATCCGCGCATGGCGGAGATGATGTCCCGAGGAAAGAAGCTAGTGGAAGGAGGTTCTGTTGCTGGTGAGGTTGGGGGATTGGACAGCATAACAAGCGAAAAGAGCGATGAACGACGGAGATCAGTTTCTCAAGAAACATCAGAACTTGCTTCACTCTCAGAAGAGTTTTACATCTTCTTCTTCAGAGTGTATCAGTTGGTTGAGGCGATGCATAAACAGAGCTGCTCCGTTGCCGAGGTAGGAGGTGCTATGAAGGACCTGATTTATTATATCGACAAAACAATCGCTCAAGGAAATCCTGAGATAAGTTCAAAAGCACTTGTTGGAAGAGGTCGCAAGATTCTTCAAGATCGTCACGACTACTGGAAAGACAACGGACAGCCTGGCGATCCTCCAGATCTCAGCATAAAACCACTGGAGATTCCGTCACGCATCCAGGGGTTCAAAGACGAGCTAGCAAAAGCTTTCGAGGAGATAAGCCACCTGAAAGTTGAACTCGAAGCGGCTAAAAAGGAAACTCCAAAAATCAAAAATGCGCAAAAGAAACAAGCCACTAATCTAGAGGCTCGGCTGGGTAAACAAGTTACCAGTCCAGAGACTCAATTGGAGGAAGCAAAAGCATCACAGCGTATGTCGATCTCCGTTATTAGCACCAGAACTCAAATAGTTCTATATTGGGCTTCAACAGTCGCCGAACAGCTCGAAAACCTGGATAATGATTACATTAAAAAACTGCGGAAGGCTTTTGATAGGATGGAAGAGTTGCATGCCCAAGAAAAAAAGGCTGGCCGTAAAAAGTACAGCTTAGCAGAGGTCATCGTACATGGAAGAGAACTTGCCATAGCTGAAGCTAAACGAGAGAGACAAGCCCCCACAGAACAGCAGACAAAAAAGAGTGCCAGCAAGGAGCCGAATCAAAAACAACACTCTACTAAAAAACGTGGGGCCAAGCTCGAGAGCAAGGGTGGTGATGCACCCAAATCTAATGCGGGACGTCAAACGCCAAGTGCTCAAAAGAAGGGAACTTCCGAAACCATCGTGATCGATGACACTCCACCTATGACGCCAAGGGCCAGGTCTCCATCAGCTGCTGAACAGGATGCTCCGCAAGAAGCCTCAGCGCAGAATAATCCGGTTGACCAGAACCCGCAGTCTGCGTAGAACTCCAGAGGAAGTTTGTCTATCCGGTTGACCAGAACCTGCGAGACGAGGACAGTAACAGCGAAGCAGTTACTATTGCTCCAACCACCATCCCCCCCTCTAAACAGGAAAGCTGAACTCCGCCAACCAACGAGATAGGATGTGTCAATAAGACTTTGATAAGCCCGGCGACAGTTGAGAACGGACCTCCGGCTCCGGAACATGCAGAAAGGACTGAACAATCCACAGACACCGAGTTAATCTCCAATGTGCAGATGCTTTGCAATCAAACGGGGCAACCCATCACTTCGAATGCTAAGCATCCACAAACAGCCAAAGATGAGCCAGGAAACTGCAATACAGCTGACCCTGTTATCCATGAGGTTGTAGATACAATGGATCCGTCTGCCAGCCTCGAGCTAGCAAACAACCCAAGTCCGATGCAAGCTGAACACTCAGTCGAGGATCCGCTGGACAAATCGGATCCGCCTGATACCTCGGAAGTAGCCCAAGAACTTCTTGTCCATTGCAAGACAGAAAACGATTCAAGCCCAACACTGACGGATATTGCTGCTCAAGGTTCTTTGGGTGAAATCGATTACCTTGATGCCTACTTTGAGTGAAACCAATGACTTTGATGCCTCAGAAGCTGCGCAAGTTGCGCAAGGGCAAACCGTCATGCCTGAGTCACAAAACGATCCCAACCCGACACCAGCAGGTCCTACTGTGGAGGGCCCTCTGGATGATGTGGACCAGTATAATACCACTGAAGCCATACAAGAGCAGACGGTTGTGTACGGGCCAAGAATGATGGAAAGTCAGTCTATGGCGGTAGATGATAATCCGAACACGCCCGCGTCTCGCAGGCCACATATTGGGGGCGATGCTACAATGCAGCCACCGGAAACCCAACACCAATATGTTCCGGAGCTGGGGCCTCCAGAAGAAGAGAGGCTTCTGGCAGCAAAGATGGATGACAGCTCGGTCTCGGTCTCTTCGAGGCAGGGTTTCTTCTGAAGTAACGTCTCAGGCAAAACTCTCCTTTGGTCTATGAGCTACGAACCCCAAAATGATCCCAAAGGCTTTGGGACACTGGATCTTGCGGGAAGGGGAAGAAAAGATTGAGGTACACAAGTGCTTGGAACAAATTGAGAAAGTTGAGGACAGAATCGACGTGGGCTTTGCTTAGCATTTCACACCAAAAGTTAGTCAATACATCTGAGCTTAAACATGATTCTAATGCAGCTTGGTGTTATGTGTGAACAAAAATTAGCGAAAGAATGATCCATTAGAATCCATGGGAATCCTAAGTCGTCGGTGACGTCGTGGTGGGCTTATCGATTGCAGTTACCGTGGTGACGGGACCGCACTAAAGCCAAAACAGAAACCTCCCGCAATTTCTCTGGACACTCATTAAGTCGACATTTGGCTTCCCACGGCATTCACTCTCCCAAGTCACCCAAAATGGCGCCCCCAAGGATGGTTTATGGCAAGCGCCCCAAAACCAACAACGCTTTCGCTACTTCCTCCAACTTCAACTGGTCCAGTCCCGGCAAATCCCCCACCGAGAAACGCACAACGAACGGGATCGAGGATGTCACAAACGCAGTTGATCGCCTGGATATAAAATCAGAGGACAATAAAAGCAAAACGGTGGAAAAGAAGCAGGACAGGGCGCTTCGCACCATAGACGGCAATGCGACACCCAAGCCAGCGCGGCGGAAGGCGAAGGAGCACAAGGAGAATATTTCCGAGGTCGAGAATCACGAACCCGCGACGCCTGTTTTGAAATCAAAGCCCGAGAAGAAATCTCGAAGGGTTGAGGAGCACACAAATTCGAAAAGCGAAAGCACACCGGAGCCAACACCAAGGCTCCGTCGGCATCGCAGGATGAAGGAGGCTTCGGCTGAGGTCAAGGAAGAAATTCCCGACTCTCAGGATGAAGAGGACAATGCGACATTGAAAGAAGAATCCACAAAGCATACGAACCTAGAGCCTACTCTGGAAACCCCCGTCAAGACTTCCTCCAACTCCCGCCGCCGCCGCATTGCGCCTTCGACTGTTCTCCCTAGCCCGGCGCCTTCAGACCCCCTCTCAATTTACACTAAGCCCCTTCTCCGCCTGTGCAATGACCCGCACGGCCGTGTCGCTCCAACTCCCTTCTCTACCTGGTCCGCCTCTCTCGAGCCGTACTTCAATATTCTCAAGATCGCCGAAGCCTCCTACGGCGAAGTCTACCGGCTCTCACTCAAGTCCCCCCACCCCAACTTCAGCACATCTGATGAATCTGTCCTCAAGATCATCGCACTCCGCCCTCCTCCCGGCACCGTTCCACGGAAGAAGGGCAAGAAGACAAAGAAGCAGAAGGCACTAGAAGAGAAGATCGAGGGCATGAGCACGGTCGAGTCGGTGGAGAGCGAAGTCAAGCTTATGCAGCGCATGACGCACGTTCCAGGCTACACGAACTTCCGCGAGGTGCGCGTGCTGAAAGGCATGCCGACGGATCCGTTCGTAACGGCGTGGAGGGATTGGAATGAAGGTAGAGACGAGGAGAAACAGAGTATCTTCCCGGATCCGGGCGAGCAGGGCAGTTACGACGACGACCAGCTATGGGCGGTCGTCGAAATGCAAGACGCCGGCACGGATTTGGAGGATCTGAAGCTGGAGGACGTCGGCGGCGTGTTCGGCGTGTGGGATATTTTCTGGGGTGTTGCTCTCGCGCTCGGCAAGGGCGAAGAGGAGGCGCGCTTTGAGGTAAGCTTTGCAGCATCATCTACCATTTCTCGGCCATGTCACTAACCCCACTAGCACCGCGACCTCCACATGGGCAACATCTGCATCAAACCCTCTTCCCCGACCCTCCCTCTCCTCGCGCCCGCCTCCCATCTCACAACCCACACCCTCAACTTTACACACCTCGAAACCACCATCATCGACTACACGCTTTCGCGCGCCCAAATGTGCGACCCAACGCACCCGCTCTTCCTCGACCCGCCCGAGTCACACATTGCGTACCTAGACCTCGAAGCCGATCCCGGCGTCTTCGACGGCGACGAAGAAGTAGAATACCAGTACGCGATGTATCGGCACATGCGCTCGGCGGTGTACTTGGACGACCCACTAGCGGACATCTACGAGCGATGGGACGAGGCGACGGAGACGGGGCGCACGTGGCAGGGCTTCCATCCGCAGACGAATCTGGTGTGGCTGCACTTCGTGCTGCATGAGCTGGTGAAGGACTTGCCGTTCCCCCCTTCGTCTGCTTCGAGGAAGAAGAACGGCAGTCGCAGCAAGTCGAGGTCGCGTAAGGCTGCGGATGCGGAAGCGGACCCGGAGGACGCTCTCCAGGCTAAGCGCACGCAGCTTGCCAAGATCTTGAAGTATATTCACCAGAAGCTGCTTGATCCTACCAAGCTGCCTGCTTCGGGTCTGCATTCTACGAAGGACTTGATCGCGCTGGCGCTGGAGGAGGGATGGCTGAGTGAGGACGATGTTGTTGCTTCTTCGGGAGCGGAGGAGGTGGAGGGGAGTTTGGTGGAACTGGTCAGTGCGTTGGATATTGGGGAGGATAGGAGGAGGAGGAGATAGATAGAAGAGGGTGGGTATGGCATTGATGGCGTTAAGGATGGGTATACCTACTTGGCGTTTTTAGAAGGGTTGAGAGCAGGGGCATTGCATAGGGCTGGGCTGCGGACTCCGCGGTAGTGATGCCCATGTAAACGCGAACCGGAAGGGTTGGATACCTATTGAACGTCATCAATTCAACAGAGGCAGTAGAGATGAGGCACCAGGGCATCCACGGGCCTCGGCCTCGCCCGGAGCCGACCGACCGTCCCCGCCGACGTCACATGGCAGGCCGACGGCTATACACGGCCCAAGCCACCCGTGGGACCCTTGCGGGGTACCGGGTACGAGCCGGCGCTACCCCAGATTCCGTTCACCCTGCCAGGCACTCACTCCCTCTCGCACCTCGCCCTCCCGCTTGCTCGCCCCAACAATACCTAATGGCCTCGATATCTGTGCCCCGTCTGCTCGCCCGCGGCGCCGTGCGCCCGCTCTGTCGGCCCCGTCCCTGCTGCCCCCGCCCCCAGTTCCAGCGCGCGTTCCTCTCCTCGAAACACCCTAGCGGCTTCGTGCCGCCAGCCGTGGAAGACCTGGAGGAGCTCCGCGAACGGGCGCAAGAGTTTACGCGTGAGCGACGCCCTCTCTCTCACACTCTCCCACTAGCATCACGACCGCGCAAGAACTCTAGCAACAACAGCCAGGTAGCTAACACGCGCGCGCGCGACCCCCAGGCCGCGAGATCCCCGAAGACGTCGCCGCGCACACTGACCGCACCAACGCCTTCCCAAACGAAATGTGGCGCAAGCTCGGCGACGCGGGCTTCCTGGGCATCACGGCTGACGAGGAGTACGGCGGGCTGGCCATGGGCTACCAGGCGCACTGCGTCATCATGGAGGAGATCAGCCGCGCCTCGGGCAGCATCGGCCTCTCGTACGCGGCACACTCGCAGCTCTGCGTTAACCAGCTCATGCTGAACGGCTCGCCGGACCAGAAGTTGCGCTTTTTGCCGGGTTTGGTTGCGGGCGAGAAGGTCGGCGCTCTGGCTATGAGCGAGCATTCTGCTGGCAGCGATGTTGTGAGCATGAAGACGACGGCGAAGAAGGTCGATGGCGGGTTCTTGCTTAATGGCACCAAGATGTGGATCACAAACGTACGTCCAGCCTCCCATCCTTCCCACCTCGTGTACAACCTTCTTAGCAGCCGAGCGCTAACCTGCCTCCGTGCCCGCGCCGCAGGGCCCCGACGCAGACTACATCATCGTATACGCGAAGACGACGCCCGACGCCGGCTCCAAGGGCATCACGGCCTTCATCGTCGACACAAAAACAAAAGGCTTTTCGTGCGCGCGCAAGCTCGACAAACTCGGCATGCGCGGCTCCAACACGGGCGAGATCGTGCTCGAGGACGTCTTCGTCCCCGCTGAGAACGTCCTCGGCGCCGTCGACAGGGGCGTCCGCGTCCTAATGGAGGGACTTGATCTCGAGCGCCTGGTCTTGAGCGCTGGGCCCATCGGGTATGTAACACTCCCTCCCTCCCTCCTTCCAAGCTCCTACGCAGGCTAACGCTCCACACAGCATCATGCAAGCGTCCCTCGACCTCGCCCTCCCCTACACCCACACCCGCACCCAGTTCTCTATCCCCCTCGCCCACAACCAGCTCATGCAAGCCAAGCTCGCAGACATGCACGTCGCCCTCTCCTCCGCGCGCGCCTACACGCTCTCGGTCGCCGCGGCCATTGATCGTCATCACGAAGCCATTGCCGCAGACGACTGGCTCATCCCCACCCAGGACTGCGCCGGCGCCATCCTCTTTGCTGCCGAGCGCGCGACGCTGTGCGCGCTGGATGCAGTGCAGTGTCTCGGGGGCATGGGCTATGTGAATGAGATCCCGGCCGGACGGTTGTTGAGGGATGCGAAACTGTATGAGATTGGCGCGGGGACGAGTGAGGTTAGGAGGATTGTGATTGGGAGGGCTTTTAATCGCCTGTATAAGTAGGCGTGGGCGGGGGAGGTGATAGTAAGGTATTGGTTAAGACTAGGTTGTTTGGAGTTGCGTCTTTTATTTAGTGTTTGCGCACCGTGTCTTGTGTTGGCTTTTGGGACGAGATGCTCGCTCGTATTGCGCTTTAGACGATATACATACATACATGTACGTGATATGACGGCCTTGTCTACCTGCTTTGGCTTTGTGTCTACCGCTTTATTTGAACAGCAACGTTCTAGTTACCATTAGTTTCCTTGTGTTTACTTAAATAAGCCAAGCTATAAGTCAGACTGTCGTTTTGAACAGCGTTCAAAGCCGCTCCATCATCATCGTCTAAAACTCTCAGTCAATCTGATTGGACTTCAACGTTCCGTTCCGTTCCGTTCCCTGCAAACGACCCCACGACCCTTGAACTCCAAGATAAAAAGAAGCTGCTGCAACCTGTCCAGCAAAACGCCACTCTATCTCCTACCCAACATTCCGCGCAGCACGTCTCTGCGGAACTGTTCGCCATAACTGCAACGCCCTGTCCTCAACGTCTCCGTACTGCGCAACTACTTTGGCGGCTCCGGCAACGCCGCACCGTCATAAGGCTGGCTGTCAGGGCCAACGTGAGGGCGGATGTCCTCCGAAAGCGACATCGGGTCGATGTACCGACACGTAAGCGCAAAGCGCAGCGCGCCATCAGGAACAACAGCATGCTCATAGTACTTCTGAATGTCTGCGCCATGCATGAGCATGACGTCGCCGTGCCGGAGCTGCAGCGTGACGACGTCCCTGGCGTTGCCCTTGGCCTTCAGCCCCAGCTCCTTCGGCAGCGCCTTCACGCGTTGCTTGTAGGTCGCCGCCGCCTCTTCGCCGCCTGTTGCCTTCAACGCCTCGAGCTCCTGCCACGCGGCTAGCCGTTCGCTGTATTTCTCGCACCCGGGCATCGGCTTGTCGGTTACCATGACGCCCGCTTTCGACACCCCGTTGTAGTGCTTCTCTTTCATGCGGAGCTTCATGGGCGCTGGCCAGCCGAGCGAGAGCGAAGCAATGGTTGGTCCGAGCCCGGCTTCTCCGTCGTCGTGGTAGTCGATCGCTTGCTTTTCAAAGTAGCCGATCAAGAGCTCCTCGTTGAAGTCCAGGGAGGGATTCGGCGTTTGCGCAAGCTGCAGCGCGTGCCGCGCCACCCAGTTGAGGCGCGAGCGCGTGTTCTTTATTGCTGCGGGGGCGGTGTCGAAGGACTCGCTGGCTGTTTGGGCTACGAACTTGTAGTACATTCCGTAGTTTAGACAGAAATGCTGCGTTAGTTGTCCGCCACGGAGAGTGGTGCTGCTCAGTAACCGGCGCCGCAGGTCGATCTTTCCGGCTTCAAGCTCGGTCTGTAGCCCCGTGAACATGTCGTCTGGACCTCCCTGCTCCTCGTTCACGGTTTTGTTGGCCATGTAATGCGCCACGAAGCCATCTACTCCTGGAACCCGGTAGATGTGGATCCGGTAATTGTGGAGGAAATGGAGCTCCAGTTGAACTTCCGGCGCGTGGTAATCCTTAGACGGAGCGTAGGCCGACGTGAGCGGGCTGTAGTAGTCCCGGAAAGCAGTCGGGGGGATGATGCTGTGTGGGATTTTGTGCTCGAAATTGCAGGCGGTGTTTCCGCACTTCCACCCATTCCAGGTCTCCCGCGAACTGCATCGACCGCACTTAGGACACACAAAGCCTTTCCATGCGACCCAGGATATGGCTTGTCCGGCGGTTGGGGCAGCGCCATCTAATATCATAGGCTCTGGCTTTAGAGGCTGGGGCTCCGCTGAATGTGGCCACTCTGTGCGTTGCTTCAAGAAGCGCGGGTCGTATAACAACTCCACCGGCTCGAGTCCGTTAGGAAGCTTCCAAAACCTCTTGCATTCTTGGTGAAGGCACATCCAGCCCTGCAAATAGACTTGTGGGCTGGATTCCCGACAGAGGTTGCAAGTAGCTTCTACCGGTGGCGGTAGGGATCCGACTTTGGGTATCTCCTGATTTGCAGGAGCCCACCAGCTCGCCTTCTCCGGCTTGAGCTTTTCGAAGCGGTATCGAAAGACGATCCTGCCATCTTCCTTCTCTGACCAGATGTGTGTTGGCTTGAACCAGTCCATGACACAATACGCGTGGGGCACTTTTGACGGTATGTTCGGATTCTTTTGTCCAATGATCAAAGCCACAGCGCTCTTGGTCCTAATGTTGAACTCCAGATTCTGGACCTGTTTTGTCAGGCTCTGATCTCTGCTTCGGACCATGCTGCCGGATGTCTCGTCTCTCGAACGGCCGCCGCCAGATAGGGAGAGCACAACATCGACATCCATATAATCGCGCTCGCCTGAGTGCTTGTCAAACATGAAGGCGCAGGCGTAACCTCCGGTACAGTACCCAGCACACTGATAGCCACGGTAGTATGGCAGCGTCTCACACAACGCTTGCCGTCCATCCGCCCATACCTCGGGGAGGCCCATCGGATCCGGTTTATCCTTGGAGGTGCTGATGACCATGAGTTTCCTGGAGAGCTCAGCCATATCACGGCCCTCTGGCGTGGTCATGAAGTCTACAGGAGGTTGCACTCCAGGTCCATGGTCCAGTGATGGTTGGGGTCGCACTTTTGCCGGTGACACGAGAGCTAAATCCTCAAATCTTTGCGCTGTTTGATCAGCGGTTTCTCCCACCGTGGCCGGCCCTGGAGCGGGCGAAGAGACCTCCTCTTCTGTCACTGATGGAGACCCTAAAATGACCTTGGGGCGTTTCGACCTGTTGGACTCGGAGACTGCGGAACCGCCTTTACGCTTTCTGTTCTTACTCTTCTGTTTTTGGTCCTTCTTACTCTCTTGTTTTTTGCCTTTCTTATTTCCATTACTGACGGCCTTCTTTTTCCCCTTAGTAGCCTTGCGAGAACGACTTCGGACCTGTGCTTCCTCGTAGTCACTGTCCCTTTCGCTTGTATTTTCGCTAATGCGATCTTTAGAAGAAGTTTTTCCTCCTGGAGTCAAGATAAGTCGCGTCTTCGCTTGATGTTGATCAACGGCAGAGTCAGAATCATTAAAAGACCCCCGACTTAGTTCCTGATGATTTTCGTTATCGTCATCGATGTCCGAAGGCACAGAGCTGAGTTCGCTCGATGCGGAACTATAAGTAGGTACGGTTATCTGCGTTGAGCTAAGTTGAGGAAGAGCATATGGAGAAGCATCCGGAGGAGAAGAATTCGTAGTAGAGGAAAAACCCTCCCTGCGAGAACCATCTGTATACAAGAAAACATATTTGTTAGAATCACTCTTAAGTGAATAGCCATCGGTTTATGACTCACCTGTGCTATGAGACGGCGATTTGTCGAGGCCATGGGACCCGCGGACACGACGCTGAGACGTTGCGCGGAACCTCCTTTCGCCGTTCATGTCATCCCCCACACTTTTCGGGATGCCTGACTCCGGCCAACCACTCCGGGGACAAAGGTCCAAAAGCTCCTTGAGCATGTTGAAGGCTGTATCGTTATGGTGTGGGCTTGACGGGAATATATATCGTTGGTTGACACGCTTCTATGAGGTCGGACTTGATTGTATGTTGAAAAGCAAAGTGGCGATTGAAGCAAGACAAGCAGTAGCGAATTTCCCAGCGGACTTATATAGATCGAAAGCTTTGCTAGTTCAAAGAGCAATCTATGTGAAGGAGAGTGAAGTGAAGTTGGCACGTGGGCTGAAATTTCAAGGTTCGATTGAGTATGGCGAAGGTGTTAATTGCGAGAGATGTTTGATTGAATGATTGAATGAAACTTTGTTGCGATGCTGGTCAGCTGGTAGTAGACAGCAAGCAGCTGAGGTCAAGCGGTGTTTGTTAGTCACAGGCGTGGCATTGGATTGCCCGCAAGATGACGATGTGAAGGCGATCGGAAGCAAGCTGTGCCGGTTTGTTGTCAAAGAAAGCGTGACATGAAGCTGAAGCTAAGATAGCAGTTGGTGCGACAAGCCGGCGGTAAGCGGAAAGTTGCGGGGGAGCGGAGGTTGGTGAAAAGGTGGTGGTGACGAGTGGGCAGGCTGGCAGTGGTGATGGTGGGCGCCCGGCATTCGAAAACGGCCAGGTCCGTGCACATGGCTTACCGTCCTGTCGTGCGCCTGCCTAGGTCCGCATATGCCCCTCATTTTGTGTGTTTAGTCGTGTACTACACACACACAAAAAATACCTAGCCACTGTGAAGAAGGACGAACAAACAAGAGCTCACATTTATTGATTACATCTCCGGTGGACCTCGCTCGGCCCGTCTAGTCCGGCAACCTCGGCTCTGACGCGCCCCGCATGATCCTTCGGCCTTTGCTACCCCAGATTTCCTACGCCACATACAAGCTTGATAGGTAGCTCTCTACGATACTTCCGGCTTCCCCAACGGTGTGTTACCCTCTGTTCTAATCTTGACTCTGCCATTGGCTTCGCATTGTGTAATCCCACCACGCATATGCCCTCGCAGCTCTGCTTCTGCAGCTCCATCTAACAGCTTGTTCGCAACCCCTGATCAAAGCGACTAATAATCCCAGCAAACCAGAAACACAGGGCACTATCTCCAAGTAAACCCACCACCAGAGTCTCGTACCCCGCATCCGACCACGAGCCACAGCCAGCATGGTATTTCATCCTCCTTCCTGGGTGCCAAAGCTCCCATTTGACCCTCCGGACTCGATCACGATTGGCGATTTCATGCTGGACGAGGCCTATGGCCGCCATCCGCTGGGATATTCTTACCCGCCCTTTACCTGCGGACTCTCCGGCAAGGAATACTCGGCTTTGGAGGCCAAGGATCGCGTGGAATTTCTGGCGCGCGGGCTGGCGAAAGAGCTCGGATGGGAGCCAAACCAAGGCAACGAGTGGGACAAGGTCATTGCTCTCTTCAGCGTCAATACAGTATGTCGTAAGGCGATCTTAATTCACAGGGATTGCAGCTGACAGCGGCAGATCGACACCCTGAATCTTGCGTGGGCGACGCACCGTCTTGGTGGTGTGCAGACTCCTGCCAATGCTGCTTACTCTGCTCCCGAGATCGAATACCAGTTGAAGGACTCTGGCGCAAAATGTCTCTTTACGTGCTCGACGTTGCTCGACACAGCTCTCGAGGCTGCAGAAAAAGCCGGCCTACCCAGAAACAGGATATACCTAATAGATTTGCCCAAGGAATTTACCGGCGGGAAGGCGACGCCCCAGGGATTTAAGACGCTAGACCAATTGGGTTTGGAGGGCGCTCAGTTGCCGCGCTTGGAGCCAGTGAGATTGGCACCCGGCGAGGGTAGGAAGAGGACTGCATTTCTATGCTATTCGAGCGGCACCTCCGGTTTGCCGGTAAGCCCAGACACTCTCAAGAATCGTTCGGACTCCACTGACATCAATACAGAAAGGTGTTATGATTTCCCACTACAACGTCATCGCAAACACGCTCCAGATCAAGACGTACGACAAGCTTGCACGGAATAAAAAGATTCCACCGGGCACGCAAAGCGACTACACGGAGACAGTCCTCGGGTTACTCCCTATGAGCCACATTTACTGTTTGGTGGTCATTTGCCATGCCAGTGTTTACCGAGGCGATCGAGTGGTTGTTCTGCCCAAGTTTGAGATGAAACCTTACCTCGAGTGTATTCAGCGCTTCAAGATCAATGGCTTATATGTCGTGCCCCCGATCATCATCATGATGTTGAAAAACAAGGCCCTTCTCGACCAGTATGACCTCAGCAGCGTCGACGTGGTTTTCACCGGCGCCGCACCTCTAGGAGAAGAGGTCGCCGAGGACGTCATCAAGCAGTACCCAAGCTGGTCCATCAGGCAAGGCTACGGGCTCACAGAAACCAGCACAGTAGTGTGCTCGACCAGCGAGCACGACATCTGGCTCGGGTCCTCCGGGTCGCTAGTCCCCGGCGTGGAAGCGAAGCTCGTCTCGCTCGAAGGCGTCGAAATCACAGGCTACGACCAGCCAGGCGAGCTCATCGTCAAGTCGCCCTCGGTCACGCTCGGCTACCTGCACAAGCCCGACGCCACGCGCGAAACGTTCCAAGACGGGTGGATGCGCACGGGCGACGAAGCTGTCATTAAGAAGTCGCCACAGGGCCACGACCACGTCTTCATCGTCGACCGCATCAAGGAGCTCATCAAGGTCAAGGGCATGCAGGTCGCGCCCGCAGAGCTCGAGGCCCACCTCCTCACCCACCCGGCCGTCAACGACTGCGCCGTCATCCCCGTCCCGGACCCTAGCGCCGGCGAGGTCCCCAAGGTTTTCGTCGTCAAGTCGTCGGCGGTGGGGCTGGAGGAAAGCGACCGCATGGTTGCAAGGCAGTTGCAGAAATTCGTCGAGGACCATAAGAGCAGGCATAAGTGGCTGAAGGGCGGCGTTGAGTTTGTGGATTCGATTCCGAAGAGCCCGAGTGGCAAGATCTTGAGGCGCGTGCTAAGGGATCAGGATAAGGAGAAGAGGAGGAGGGAGGGCGCGAAGTTGTAGTCTGTATGTACGCGTGGTTGGTTTGGGGGTGGAGAGGGTGTTTTTGGGTGCGTTTGCAGCGTGTGAGCGTTTGTTGGCTATTGGTTGGTGATGCTGTATAGCGGTTGGCGTATACGAATTGTGTATGAAGTCGAATGCCAGATGAATCCTTGGATCTTGGAGATTGTTGCGTTGGACAAGTGTATCCCCGCTGCCTATATAAACTGAATATCTGTCCTAGCAAGTCTTCAGAACTCGATGAGCGCCGGCAGCTCAAGAAGTAGCAAGATGGAGTACCAACATAACAGAGCCGGGGTCGTGACCTGTACGCATGCCCGCCACAGCCTTATCTCGTGTCAGTACTTGCGCCGTTTCCACCAGAGCAGCTCTCCCGCTGCTGTTGGTGTTGAATGACATTGACGTCGTTTGTCATTCTTCGTCAATTGGTGAGTCTTCCGCTGTCGTTGGATATTTTTGGCCACTTAAGGGATAAGACTGGATTGCTGGTGTATATATTATGCCGCGCCCCGACCCGGAGAAGCAGGGCACACACGTGACGGGGCTGCATGAGGCACAGGAAGCAGGCATGAGGTGCATGAAAGCTACCAGGATGCGCGCGAGAGGGGTACTGCATGGGCGGCAGCCAGGCGTGGAACCGCCTCTCACACACCAATGTCTGTCCTGCTTCTCTGAATTCATGTCGCCAATTCGTAGCTAATTCCTGTCCCTTCTCTCTCTCTCTCTCCCCCTTGGTGGTGCGACTCTAGAGCTGCCGCATCGGTGGCCATGCTCTCCTTACACCTTCGCCGCGTGCGCTCAAGTACGTACACAATGTCCCGTACAGGCGCTGGACGTCTCGCTGTAAACAACTCATGGATGACGCTAACCAGCCGCGGGCGAGCAACAGAAGCAACAGCACCAGCACCAGCACCACCGAAAGGCCGAGCAAAGGGCCGACGACCAAGCACGCGCCCGACGCCATCCCGCCTGACGCCAACCCGGCAGCAGCGCGAGCATCAGCCCGAGCAGCTCTCGCAACTCATCCGCGCGCTCAAGCACCGCAGCCGCCCTCCTCCTCCCCCCAATGCGCAATCGAATCCCGACAGCGGCCGCCGCGCCCGCCCCTGGGCCGATGGCGTCAGGGAGCAGTTCCGCGCCTCGCTGCTCGGCGGCGTCGCCCGCGCAAACCAGGTCGACATCTTCCGCGATATCCTCGCCGGGCCCGGCTACGAGCCACGCCAGTGGCCGCAGAGATTGCTGCCCCGCACGCCGCGCGATCTCATGAGCCGTGACTTTGTGAAGCTGGCGCGCAGGGAAGAGAGGGGAAAAGAAAGAGGAGGAGGAGGAGGAGGAGTGGATAAAGAGACGACCCTCGTCGTCCATGCAGCTAAGCTGGCGCTGCGCGATGCGCTCCAGACGTGCGAGTACGAGCACGACTACGTCTGCATCATCGACGGCTTCATGAGCAATCCCGTCCTGACGCGAGACCACAAGCTGGAGCTGCTGGGCTGGGTGAGCAAGCACGTGAGCGCGCGGCTGCGGGCGACCGTCCAGGCGCAGATAACAGTCCTGCGGGCACGCAAGCAGCTCGTCCTCGCCAACGCGTTCAGCGCGCGCGTTTGCGAGGGTGAGCTGCTCCCCCCGCCGCTGATCGAGCTGGGCCTGCTCAGCGCCGTGCGCTGCCGCGCCTTCCAGGCCATGCACAACTACCTCGGCGCCGCCCTCGCCCGCAACAAACCCCTTCCCAGCGCCCTGCTCCGCGCCTTTCTGCACACCGCCCTCCTGCCTCCCCCCGGGGCTGCCGACGGCTACCAGCTCCTCCCAAACGCCGACAGAGACGACACCACTGTCCGCGACTGGCTGCTGCTCCGCCTGAGCAGCCTCGTCGACCGCTCCGACTGGTACGGCAGCTACGAGCCCTTCCTGCGAGCCGTAGCGCACGAGGGCCACACGCGCCGCCTCTGGCACGAGTGGAAGGCCGTCCAGGCCGGCCTGCAGAACGACAAGAGGCCGCAGCAGCAGCAGCGGCGGCGGGCGGGGCGGGCGGGGCTGCCGGGGCCGCGCGACCAGTGGCACGACGCGATGCCCTCGCCCGTCGCGTGGAGCGCCACCGAAGAACACCGCGTCGAGCGGCGCCTGGCGCAGCGCGGCCTCCGCTGGACCGCCACCGCGCGCGCGGAGCTGGCCTTCGTGCTGATGTTCCTGCGCGCGCGCGACCCGGGCCGCGCCTGGGGCGTGCTGGTCCAGTCGGCCGCTTTGCCCGTCGATTGTCTCCCGTGGCACGTCCAGGCCTTGCTGCTAAAGCACCGGAAGGCTGTGCCGAAGGGCTTGCTTGCTAATCAGGGCGCGGGCGTGCTTGCGGACTTGTGTGCTGCGAGGCTGGCGGGTGTGGAGTGCGAGCTGGCTGGGGTCGAGGAGCAGCTGCTTGGGATCAGGCCACGGCCGGCCAGGGTCAGGCATGTGGGTGTCGAGGTCGAGCAAGAAGAAAAGCCGGCCAATGTCAGGAAGATTGGGCATATGCCGGAGATAATCAGGGTAGCGCTGCCCGAGGTGGAGCAAAAACAGCACCCCTCCCCCGCGCCCCAAGACCTTCGCCCCAACACCAGCATCCGCGACGCAACCCTCACCGCGGTCGAGCAAGCGCTGCACGTCGAAATCCCGCAGGAGCCGCACGTCGAGTTCGCGTTCGCGGCCAACAGCAACGACGTGGCCAGTAAGCACGCGCTCCAGCAAACGCTGATGGGCCTATACGAGGCAATGCTGGAAGAGATCGAGCTGGCTTTGGGGCTGGGGACGTGGGTGTGGGATGAGGAGAGCGGGACGGGCTGGCATGAGGAGGGGGAATGGGTGAGTGGTCCTGTTTGTTTTGATTGCTTTGCTTTGATTGCTTTGTTTTGCTGTCGGTGGTAACGGCGCTGACACGGTACAGCGCGAATTAACAGCCGACGCCGCCGCATGGCAAGAAGAGGAAGAGAAGAAGCATCAGCTTCAGCAATCCTCAGCGGCCAAGCGCTCGCCTGCTGACGATGGCGACCGCACGGGGCTACTGCACCAGTATTATGAGACCGAACTGGCTAAGATCGAGCAAGCAATGGGGCTTGGGAAGTGGGTGTGGGATGAGGGCAAGGGCAGGGGCTATCATGAACAGCCGGAATGGGTGAGTTTCTCCCGCTCGCTTCGTCTCGTTCGTCGGTGGCAGTAGCAGTAGTGGCGCTGACACAGACACGGCACAGCTCCGCGAATGCGCATGGTTCGCAACCGACGCCTTATGGCAAGAAGCGAAGCTGCAGCTTCAGCGGCAGCATCCCTCGCCGGCTAAGCGCTCGCCTGCCGCTGACGATGACCCCGCCGGGCTGCTGCGCCTGTATGAGACGGAACTGGCTAATATCGAGCAAGCTATGGGTCTGGGGAAGTGGGTGTGGGACGAGAGCAAGCGGATGGGCCACCATGAGCAGCCGGAATGGGTGAGTCGTTTTTGTTTGTTTGTTAGGTTTTCGCAAGTCCTGTTGACTGACTGGCTGACTCCCCGGTGCTGTATACAGGTCCGCGAATGCACGTGGCTAATGCTTGACCCCGCGTGGAGGGACGTGTTTCGCCACTGGGGGCTGGACGACGAGGAGCGCGTTGCTGAGGAGAAGGAGGGCGACGACGATGACGGCGACGGCGTGAAAGAGGAAGAGGAGGTAGGGCGTTGATGATGCTGGTGGTGCTGGGGGTTTGTTGTAGGTGGGCGTGCAGGCAGCTAGATTAGAGGATGTGTATAGGAGGCATTTATATCAAGATATGTACGTGTGTATGTAGGTAGGTAGGTAGGCATAGGTAGGCGTACACCATCTTTGGCATCATCAACCTGGGAACGACACACACAGACTATTCAGTCAGGCCGGGAATTGGACGGAGCAGAAGGCCTTCAACAACAGCAGCGACGCTAATCCGTAGAATGTGTAGGAAGACTAGGTTCGTATAAACACAGGCTTCTGAAAACCCATTGATCGATATCTAGCACCAGAACGCACCCCAAATTTTTGGACCAAGATCCCAAAGCCATTAGTTACTCCACCGGGCAGCTCCACCCGTCCATACCGTCCGTATCTACAGTGCAATTTGGTATCACAACACCCCCCCCACTCACTACCCCCTCTTCGCGCGCTCAACCCCCACCTTGGCCGCAAACTCGACCGCCTCAACCACCTCCTGCGGCTGGCTCAGAAACGGCGAATGCGAGCCCACAAAACTGAACGTCGTCGTCTCGGGCCCCAGCACCGCCGCCATCTGCTGCTGCATCGCGAGCGGGATGGCTTGGTCTGCTGCGCAGAACAGGTACGTGCACGGCATGTCGTGCCACGGCTCGTAGGTCACGGTGCCCTGGAATACGGGCGCCGATTGGTGCTGGATCTTGGCGATGGCGGCCGCTTGGGCGGGCGCGGGCATGTCGTGGTAGAAGACTTGGGCGGGCGTGGCGGGAGTGCAGTAGTTGCCCTGTCGGTGGCGTTGCGTTAGCTGCACTGCTCTCTGCTCTTGCACCCTTCTCTCGTCGTAGGTAGGTAGGTAGGTAGGTGGTTAGGAAGCAAGCAAGGAGGGTAAGTGGCAGTACTCACGTCGAACTCCAGCCACGCCGGCGCATTCCCCGCAAACATGTCAAACAAACACTTCCCCTTGGGCACCACAAAAGCCGCCAAATACACAAACATGACGACGCCGCCCTTCTTGCCCGCGCGCGCCCGCGTCCGCGCCCCAAGCCCCTCGACCGCGCTCGCGCCCACGCAGCCCCCGTACGAATGCACGACGAGCACGACGCTCTTGCCCGCGTCCGCCAGCTCCGCCACCGCGCCCCGCACCGCCGCGACGTCGTCCGAGAGCGTCGCCGTCGGTGGCTCCGCCCCCACCGACGGGTACGCCACGCTCTGCGTCGGGTAGCCGAGCGCCGAGAGCCGCTCGCGCACTTCGTCGTAGCAGTCGGGCGTGTGCCAGGCGCCGGGCGCGAGCACGACCGTCGGCTTCGCGGCGGGTGGGGGCCGCGTCGCCGAGGGGAGGATCGTCATTGTTGTGCTCGTGGTGGTTTTGGTTGGGGTGGGGGGAGCGGAAAAGCTGCCGGATGAGGCGTCGGGTGTCGGCTCGGATGGCGGAAAAGGTCGGCCTGCCTGGTGGTGGTGGTGGTGGTGAGAGGACGGCTCTTGCGCGTGCCAATTGGGTCCCTTTGTGTGTGTGTGTGTGTGTGGCTTCAATTGGCTTTTTGGAGGGCAATTGGGCTTAGGTAGGTAGGTAGGCAGGAGCAGGAGGAGGAGGAGGAAGAGGAGGAGGGAAGGAAGTAGGTGATGAAGTGGGAGAGTGAGAAAGAAAGAGAAAAGGGAAGAGCAGAGACCGAAGAAAGAAAAATAAACCCACCAGTCAGTCAGTCCGTAGGTCAGTCCATGCCCATCAGTCAGTCAATCAATCAATCGAACAATCGATCAGTCAATCAGTCAATCAATCAGGCAGCAGAAGAAGCAGCTCCAGAGTCAAGCCCCCACCCCACCTCTCCTCCGATTCCGATACTCCCTCCCGGCCTGGCCTGCTCCCACCAGGTCCCTACCTAGGCACAACCTCCCTACGTACCGTACCTACCGCCTCACACAACACGCGGCCACGCCACAAATCCGCCTCGAATCCATCCCGCATCCTTCCCGACGGCGGCGGCGGCAGCCGGAATCCCCAATCCCAACCAGCACCCAAATCCTCCCTCCCAATGGGCAATCCCACGCCCGGCGGTACATCCGTATGGCCAGACCACGCACGGCTACCATGATCCGAGATTCGCTTCCCGCCACGCCGCGTCCCGCATCCGCGGCCGCGGCCAGGGTCTCGTCTGTACAGTACCGAAGAGTGGGGCGAGTCGGCTCAAGACAGGGATGCCCTGAGTCGTGCCGCCTTTTGTAGGGCTTGGGGGCTGCGGCGGCGAGTCGTGCGCGCGCGTGTGCCGTGGGATTGAATCGGGCGGGTTTGCTGCTTGCTTGCTTGCGCTTGCGCTTGTGTGGTTAGGACGGGGACGAGGTGTGCGTGTTTGTGGTGTGTGTTCGTGGCTTGTTGTGTTGGTGGTTTGCGAAGCCATAATAGAGCGCGTTGGGTAAGGGTTAAACGACCACGACGTCGACGCGCCGTCCTTGGCGGCCGCCGCCGCGCGCGCGGGATCGTGGCCGATGTGCGGTGGGTGGGGTCAGTCAGCCAATCTTTCGGGCGTAGCACGTGTCCTCCGTACGAAGTATGTACTCCGTAGCTGTGTCGGACAAGGTTCTAGGTTGCAGCTGGTTGCGCGCGGTCCTGACAAAGACGGTGAGAGAGAACTACCTAGCTAGGTAGAGGAGGCTTCTTTGGCGAACGGGTTTTGCCGTCCTATACTGTAGGTACTTACTTCTCCTCTTCTTCGTTTCCCGCAGAAAAGATTGCGGGTTGCTGCGTCCGTGCGCTGAGCCATGCTGTCTCGGGATGCGGTAGGAGTAGACGATTCGCGCTTTCCTGCATGCGTAAACTGTACGGAGTACCTAGGCAGGAAAACTTCAAGAGTGGGGGGAATCATGACCGCCATTGGAGTGACGATGGCTGCCTGCCCAACCTAGGTAGGTAGCTGCTGCTCGTCTACCCATTCTACCCATCACCGCTAGATCTCGTGACATACTCACAGCCTACCTACGTAGCAACACAAGCCAGCCTACATACAATACACTTCCGCAACCCCAACCCAAACCCACCAAAAAACCGGGCCCAAGGCGCATACCCACGTTGTACTCTGTACGTCGTAACAGCCTATAACTCAAGCTTGTATTGTATTGTATGTAACCCTGCCACGACTACATACATACAAAGCAGTCATCAGGCAGCAAACCGCCCTCAATCACACCACGCTCCAAAGAACCCAGTCCAGACCCCCCTCACCGCCGCTGCTGTTTACTGAACGCTCGCTTCTTGATACTATACTACGAGTAGAGCTTGAGGCTTGAGGCTTGGCTGGCGAACTACTGCGTACTGCGGCTGCGATGCACGTACTGTACCTACCCTACTTAGAGTGCAGTACGGATTAGAAGCCTACCTACCTACCTACCTATATGCTCGATCGAGCCTGGTCTTACTTACCTAGCAGCTAGGCGGTGGGTCCGTGCTTTGCTGTGCTGTGCTGTGGCTGTGGGTGATGAGTGGTTAGACATCTCATGGTCTACCTAGTTACTTGGACAGAAGCGGGAAGTGTACGCAGGTTGTTTGCGCGTCCGGGCCCGGTTTGCACTCCATCATAAATATATAAGAGGGCCTCGTTGGTCGTACGCATGCATTTCTTCGTTTGCCATTCTTCGTTTGCCTGCAGCAGGCAGACAGACAGACATACGTGCGTGCGTGACCTGGGATACCGGAGTGTAAGGAGAAGAACAAAAGGAAAAGAAAAGAAAAAAGAAGCTGGCTCAGCCATCATCGTGCCGCAGTCACTCCAGTCAGTCCAGTACATGCCGCTCCCTTAACCACCCTCCATCCATCCATCCATCCATCCATCCATCCCACCAAGAAAGAAAAGACGCCCCAGCCCAAGCAAGAACCCAACCCAACCCAACCCAACCGACCGACCGACCCCGCCAAAAACACCACCACCAACTACTTCTTCTTCTTCCCCACCTCCAGATCCCCCGTGCTAGCGAGGTCGCGCCGCCGCCCCTCGAGCGCCTCCTTCCGCCTCGCCAGCTCCTCAACCTGCCTCTCCACGTCCGCTTCCGCGCCCCGCAGCAGCCGCAGCAAGCTCTCCTCCATCTGCCGACTATACGGCATGCTCTCGCTGCCGCGCTCAGGCAGCTCGACCGTCTTGGCCCCCGCACTCCCCGCCATGACCACGCCGGCCGCCTTGCCCCTGCCCTTCCCTCCTCCGGGCCCCGCGCTGCTGCTGCCCCCCTCCCACTGCCGCTCCTCGTCCGTCAGCGCCGCGTACAGCGCCTCCGTCGGCTCGTTGAACTCGACAAAGTCCAGGATCTCCGCTTTGACGAGGTTGGCGGCCTTCATCCGCTCCGCTTGCTCCGGCGCCCCGTACGGCTCTAGGTACAGGTAGTGCGACCGCACCGCGTGCTTCTCGCCCACGTACGGCTGGAAGTACAGCCGTATCTCGACGGTGAAGCCGCCCCAGCCCGTCTCGCGGACTTCGAATGGCGGCGCGGATATCACTGCGGGGAGCGAGCGTTAGCTTCTTTTTTGTAGCCTTTGTGTGTGTGTGTGGAATGTAGTATGTGGGCGGGGTCACGCACTCCTCTTCGCGTTCGGATACGTCTCGTGCAGGCTAAACTGCACCTTGTTCAGCCACAGCCCCATGTCGGGCCCTCCCTCAATGTTCTCGACGTAGACGCGCCACCCCGTCGTGTGGTCGTCCGGGATGCCTGCCGGCCGCTCCTTGTCGTCCAGCTTCCACGCCTCGCTGCCAATGCGGAACGCCCGCGTGATGCGCGCCCCCTTGACGCGCTTCTTGTCCGACGGGCCCGCCATGGCGTACGGGTTGGCGCTGGCAATCGAGTTGGCCGTCGTGCGCCGCGACGACGAGAGCGGTGGCGTCGCTGCCGATGCCGTGCTGTGGCTGTGCCCGTGCGACGCGCGCTTGTTCCGCGGCGGCTGGTGCTGCTCGAGGTGTAGCGGCGCGGGCGCGGCGCGCTTCTTGCCGGCTGCGGTAGTGGCGGTGCCGGTGGTGGTGCTGGTAGTGGTAGTGGTGTTGATCGTGGTGGTGGCGGCAGCACTGCCGGCACTATGCGAGTGCGAATGGTGCGACGACGAGTGCGAGTGCGAGTGAGCGTGTCCGTGTCCGCCGGCTCCTCCGCCTCCGCCTCCTCCTCCGCCGCCGCCGGCTCCTTTGCGCGGGCGCGGGGTGCGGTGGTGGTCGGCCTCGTCGGAGCTGGGGCTGCTCGGCAGGGCGAGCGACGTGTTGCGGTTGTGGGCGCGGCGTTTCTCGTGAGCGGGTTCCCAGACGCCGGGGGCAAAGTCGCCGCGCAGCTCGGCGGGGATCTCGGAGGGGGTGCGGGTGTGGGAGCGCGACTTTTTGTGTTGGTGAGGATGATGATGGGCAGCGGTAGGCGTCGAGGCGGCCGTGTTGGTCGTGTCTTCTACGCCCGTGGTGGTCGAGGTTGGCGGCGGTGGTTGGTCGCTTTGGGGCGGCATGCTTTCTCGATCGTTCCTTGCAGAGCGGGAGGTTCTTTGGTGCTTGGTGCCAGCCAGCCAGCCCAAAGTCGATGAGGTCAAGACTCCGACACGACGACGAAGACAAAACAACAACAGACGAAAGACGATGGCGTCCGCGTCGAAGAAGATCGTGGTGTGTGGAGGCAATGGCTTCCTTGGTACGTGCTGCGGGCCAGCCTGTCGTCGTCCCGCATCCATCTGTGTCTACCTATTCTTCCATCTCGATATATGCTGACAACATGCTTCTTGCTCCTCCACAGGCACCCGCATCTGCAAAGCCGCCGTCGCTCGCGGCTGGTCCGTCACCTCCATCAGGCACGTACATACACACTCTCTCTTACACACACAGAGCTCTGCCCCTCTCACCACAGAGAGCTCTGCCTGCCCCGCACCCCTTTTTCCCTCACCCCACCACCCACCCACAGCTAGCTCTCACCACCACCACTAACCCACCCCCCTCACAGCCGCTCCGGCGCCCCCACCTGGTCCGCCGTCTCCTCCTCGCCCGACCCACCCCCCTGGGCCTCCTCGATAACATGGGCCCGCGCCAACATCCTCGACCCGCCCACCTACGCCGCCCACCTGGCCTCCGCCGACGCCGTCGTCCACACCATGGGCATCCTGCTCGAAGCCGACTACAAGGGCGTCCTGCAAGGCCGTGAGTCCCCGCTCTCGGGGCTCCGCCGCGCTTTCAGCGCCCACAAGGCCGGCAGCGCCACTAACCCGCTCGACAACAACGGCGGCGCTGCAGGAGGAGGGGGCCCGGCTATCGCCCCCGCCGAGAGGGACGGCCAGCTCACGTACGAGCTGATGAACCGGGACTCGGCCATCCTGCTCGCGCGCGAAGCCGCGGCCCAGCACGTCGGCACCTTCGTCTTCCTGTCCGCGGCGGCCGGCGCCCCCGTCCTCCCTGCCCGCTACATCTCGACCAAGCGCGAGGCCGAGGCCACCATCGCCGAAGCGTTCCCGGCCATGCGCTCCGTCTTCGTCCGCGCCCCCTTCATGTGGGACGCCTCGCGCGCCTTCACCGTGCCGCTAGCTGCGGCCACCGGCGCCGCGAGCTTGGTCAACTCGGCCGTAGGCGGCCGCTTGACCTGGCTGATGGGCGCCGGGGGCGTGAAGCCGCTTAAGGCGGACTTGGTTGGCGAGGCTGTCGTCGAGGCTATCGAGAATGGCGTCGCGAAGGGGCCGGTTGAGGTGCCCCAGATCGAGGAGCTGGCTACTAAGCATTGGCGCCGCAATATGCTGTAGGTCTTTATGTATAGGCTGTAGTGTAAGGTATGGCTTGCTTTGTAGGCTGCTAGCTAGATTGATTGATGCTGTATAATGAATGCCATCCATGGTTCTCCGCTCTGCCCGCATCGCTTCCATGCTTGCTTCATTGCACGGGCGCGGACGTGAACGAGATTCAATGCCAGCCAGCAGCTTCGATTCGTGCTATCTACATAGGTAGGTACCGCCAACAAACCAAAAACAAGTGGCTCAGACCCAAGCGTTGTGATCACTGACCGCCACCACCCCTCCGACCCCATGCCCTCTCGGCTCAGAACCAGACCGAGCGGCTTCGAACCAGGGAGGACATGGCCCTCGGGGGCGCTGCGTCTCAGAAGTATCTGTTTTTATTTGGTTTTGTCATCATCGCCACGAAGCCTTCCTGCCCGAGATCTGCCATCTCTCAATCCGAGAAATCGTGCATGGGGAAGGTGGGAGACAAGCTGTCTGGCTGTGGGGGTGGGCATGTGAAGGTGTGAAGTGGGAATGTGGGTGGGGCGGGCAGGACAAGGAAGCTGTCAAAGTGCGAGCTGTTAGAGCGCAACCTGGCAAGGGGAGCGGCGGTCTGCAATCATCAAACAGGGCGCGCGCGCATGTCATAGCAAAGGCGTAGGTAGGTAGCAAATCAACCTGCCTAAAAAAAACCGTCAGTCTCAGTCCAAAACCAGTGAGCTTCAAATGCGAAAGTGACAGTGGGTAGGACAAGACAGCAAGCGGCTCATAGCTCTCTTTAAACGATCAACGACAAAACCCGCGTCCACGGAGAGACCGCACGCCGCCAGCTCAGTCGGCCGGGCTTCTTGCACGCTTCTTGCGCGAGGGAACCGCAGGCCTGTCGAGCCTGCGGGGGGCAGCGCAGTCCAGGAGCGGTGTTCGTCTCAGTTCAAATGTATGTGCTTGGCAGGAATGCGGGCCTGCCAGGCTAATCATCGCCGGGGAAGGGTGGGTAGGGATGCGGTGAGAGTGACTTACTTTCTGGCAGACGGGAGCTTCGCGGTGAAGTGAGGGCTCGACGACGAGCGCGGGGTTGCGCGGCAGCTGGGTAAGCGATGGAAGCTCGTGGGCGGGCGAACAGGAAGCAAAGCCCATTGTGGCACAGTGGGCAGCGCTGGACGAGAGGTGCTGGAGAAGGAAGAAAGTTGGAAGTCGGAGGGGCAGGTGAGTTTCCATATAAAGGGCGACAACAAACGAAAAGCGCGCTAGTGAGGAGCTGACTCATCTGCTGCGCCTGCCCTTCTGTCATGGGAAAGAAATAAGAAAGAAATGGCATGTCCCCGAGGTCTCCAAGGTAAGCCTGGGGCGCGTCTTCCTAGTCTGCCTCACCCCAATGGATTGAAGCGCATGTCTGCACAGACTGAGCACCAGCTTGCAATCTCAGTAAGTTTACCAAACTTCCAATTGGATTCGGAGAAGCGCTGCGAGGCAGTCCATCGGCTTACGGGGCTCAGTTACTTCCTACCTATCTCTTCCACTGGGCCGCCCTTCCACTAGAGGTCAATCCTCGTCAACAGCTTCCGCCCCTCCTTGCCGAGAGGAAGCGTGCCCTTTCCGCGCGGGTTCATCGAGTCGTCTGGCCCCGTCAGCACATAGGTACAATAACGGCTTTTTCGAGGACAGTGCATGCACGTACCCTTGCACGCCGCAAAGCCGTTCGCGCTCTGCCCGTTCTGGGTCGTCACGGAGCAGTACACGGCACTGCTGAAGTCGGCCGCGATGCTCCCCAGGATCACTCGGTCGTTGCCGGCGTGGCCGCCGTCGTACGGCTTGCCGCCTTGCAGGATGGGGTACTCCAGGTACGGCGCTTCGGCGTGCTGGAAGTTGAAGTGTTCGTCTGGTGGGGAAGCGTCAGCGCGGGGCATTAAGTGATCTCGTGCCTGGAGGAGCCCATACAGTCATTCCATGCGTGAGGGAACTTTTCATCTCCTTTCTTCTGTCAGCGCCCTATCTACTTTTCGTTGCTCGTTCAAAGTACCCAAGGTCTTTCCCGCCTTTGCCATCCTCAGCGCCTCGGAGGCTGCGACGTTGATGTCGCTCTGTGAGTAGTCGGTACCATCGCAGTTGCAGACGGTGGGCTCGTAGTATATGGTAGCTCCAGACATGTTGATCAGCGCTACTGCCGTGGTAAGTCTCCGGCGTGGTTTCAGTGAATCGTTCGGGCTGGCTGTCTGCGGAAAAAAAGCCCGCTGATGACATCTTTATGTAGGCGCGGGGCAGCCCTGTCGACCTGATACGAGCGCTCCCATTTGATATGTAAACTTGATTGAGATGCGCGCCTGGTTGGCCGTGCTCTTGGATATCGCTGCGGTTGACGTAGGCTCGCTCGGCTCCGTCTCGTCTTGTCAGGATCTTCGCCCAAGCTCGCGAGCGGCGCGCGGACCAACATCCATCGTCTTCGGCGCCTCCCGCAGTACCACGATCCTCAACGTGCTTGTCCACGTGGAAAGCAAGCCGTGGCAATATAAAAAGCTCCGTGGTACCGGCTGATATGTACATAGGTACCACCCATTATCTCACCATGTCCGAATCTCTTCCATGCCGAGGTCTCCCTGCTCTCTCCAGTCAACCGTACTTCCAGATTTACAACCTTGCTCGCACTGACTGTAGCCCGCCGCCCTCATTAAGACGTCACCTTCGACTTCAGCAATAGCTACCGTATCATGATAAGCACAGCAGAACCGCTTCGTGTACGCCTTCTCCGCGTCCGTAGAGCTGCCATACTCGAGCTTGCACTCTCCTGGAATCCGCTCGAGCACGTACGACAAGAGATTCGTCCATTTGCCTACAGTCGCCGCCCAATGCGGCCGCTCAACGACAGCCATACGTAGCCTCTGCAGCCGCACCATCCCTTGGAACGGCCGAAAATCCGTCTGAGTGTAGTCGAAGTCCACGGAGATGCTCGTGTCCAGCACGACGAACACGCTGCGCAGGCGCGCCAGAGCATACGGAGGCAGCTGCAAGGAGCCTATGGCCGGAGACGCCGACCTATAGCACTATTCTACGGGTCAGCGAGCGCTCGTCATGGCGGCCGGCGTGAGCACTACATCGGCGTGCACCAGGACCGTGTTCGCTTGGTATAGGACATCATGTGCTTCTTGGTGGATCTGGCGGCATGTTCGCAGGAGGCTCAGCCCCAGGTTATGCGGGTGCCGGTTCGAGTGGAACGAGTAGTAGATCCGGATTGCGTTGTCTGGCGCTGTCAAGGCGCATTCGTAGACTCGCATGCGAAGCTCCGCGGGGAGATCGAGCAGGCGGAAATAGGCCGAAGTCTCGGAATCGGCGTCTGCCATTTCCCTAAGATCCTGTCAGGGAACAGCTTCGGTGGAGCATCTACCTATGCCCCTCATCGCCAGGCGTGTGTCGGGTCGTGGGTGTGCGGAGAGAGTGTCGCGAGTCATATTTGGCCAGGGCATGGAGCTTCATGACGTCCTGCCAGCTGGGAAAAAAGACGCAACGCAACCTTGACGCTCCGTTGTCGTAACTCTTTGTTCCACCGCTCCTTCATCCCGACTCATATTAAATGCAGTCTCGTCCTCGGCTTGCACGAGCCGATCCGTCTGATCTTATACCCTCCACTATGGTGTCCAGAACTGGCTGGGTTCGCGGTCTTCACCCCCGCATGTTTCATGCTTTCCCGTCTCCGACAAGGATAAGGCTCCGCCTAAACGGAGTGCCTTCAATAAATTTCGAGAGGCCTTTTACCGCCGTTATTGAATATAAGGGTTCCTTGTCCTTACGGTCCTTAAATATGAGCAAAGGGATCCTTGCTCGTAACCTTGGGGCTGCTGCAGGTCCCTTGTCTTGTGGTAACTGAACATGCCGCAGGGATTCCAATTGTCACATCAAACTCACGAGGTACGTGCCGATAGTTGATCATTTCATTATCATTCAATATTCACTCTACGAAAGGGGTTTCTTGCAAACATTAGGCAAGCCTCATTCTCGTTTACCATGGCTCTGCTTCGAACTACGCATTCTCAACCTCCACAACACCGTTGCCCTCGTCCAGCGCGATTTTCTTCTTCTCCAGGGACGCCTTGACGGGATTAGGAGCGTGGAAGATGTCGTCGAGTTCCTCGAGCTATATATGCGTTAGAGCTGCGCTTGGAATTCAGTGACAGTAAACTTACAGTCCGGTTCTTTGTCTCAGGGATGAGGAAGTAAATAACGATTGTTTGGAACACATCCCAGACTGCGAAGATGATGTAGGTCTTCCAATGGATCTTCTTCAGGGAGACGGGCCAGGCGTAGTTATTCAAAAGCATGGCTACGCAGGGTCAGCGGCGCATAGGAGACGGCAAAAACGCGAAGCCATGAACTTACCCAGGTTCATCACGAATGAAGACAGGGCCATGCCTTTGGCGCGCTGCTCGAAAGAAAGAACCTCGACAGGCAGGAGTTGTTGAAGAGGCGTGAAACCGAAGGCGAAGATGATGTTGAAAAGGAAGATAAACGCGATAGCAGCTTGTCCGGCATTGGTGTTGGTTTTGTCGCCGGCCAGGATGGCTGTCGAAGCTGTTATGCAGACCCAGCAGATGGCCATTCCGATGTTTGCGAAGAGAAGCAGAGGACGGCGCCCAAAGAAATCGACTGTGCGCGCACCAACCAAAGCGGACACAAACTGGACGCAGTTGAGAATCAGGTTGATGTTCTTCTGCTCAACCTCTTTTGTGTATCCGGCCGTCTCGAGAGCGCCACCGAGGTAGTACGACAGAACAGCTGCAGAGATCAGTAATGAAAAAAGTAAAGGTGCAGGGTCGGCCTACCATTTCCAGCCCACTGTCCAAAAACCACGACAACCAAGTTGCAGCAAACACGGTAGATAGAAGGCCTGTCGCGGAACAGCGCACGGTAATCCCACCAACGCTTGTCGGCACCGTTCATCTCAAGGTATTCTTCGTACTCCTGTAGCTGCAGAGTCACCCAGACACTGTTGGCGTTGCCATGGCCGTGCCAGTACGTCAACATGTTTCGGCACTTGTCACGCTTGCCGCGCGTGTACAGCCATCGGGGCGATTCGGGGAGGATCCACGCGAAAATGAAAACAATGCCCGAGAAAAGCAGCTGAAGCCACGTTATGATGAGCCAGCTGTTGTGGCCGCGCAGGTTCATGGTACCACGAGCTGCGCCGCTGGCAAGGATGGACCCGGTAAACCTGCGTCGAGCTTAGCGGCGCCACTTCATCCATGCAGAAAGACACACCGACTTACCAGAAGGTGTTGTACCACGCCGTCATGATGCCACGATGGGCGGGGTGCGCCATTTCCATGACCAAGATCGGGCCTCCGGCGCTCACGAAACTGACGCCAAATCCAAGAACGAACCGACCACCCATGAATTGACCCCGACTCGCGTTGTTGACGGTCATGGCCTGGATGATCGTGCCGATGATGATGAGGGTGGCTCCCGTGAACATGCCTCCCCTCCGACCGAACTGGTCGAGCGCAGGCCCGACGAAAGGCAGAGCAACCACGCCGCCAATGGTGTACATGTTGGCCACGATACCGGACCATAGCCCCACGTTCTCGATGTGGAAGAAGTGCTTGAAGTCCTCCGTTTGCAGGTACGAATTCATCAACGAGCCGTCGAAACCGTTGGCAGTCGAACACAGGAAACAGACGATGCAGGCCAGGTAGAGGCACAGAGACCGGATTGCCCACGGCTTAGGAGGCTCTTTGAGTAGAGCCTCCTGGAATGCCGCCGTTCCAGAGATCACTTTGACCTCCTTGGTGGCATTGAGCTATCGCGCTCGTCAGCAGTCTATCACGACATTGCAGAGGCGGGGTAAGTCTTACCGATTCTTCGCGTTGTAGGACGTTGTCTTTCTCCATAATGGAAGTTTGGCTGGAGTAACTTGCGGGGCAGTGGGTGGGGCTGCTCCCGCAGGTTTATATAACACCAGCACGAAGACTTCCATTGCCACCAGACGCCCCGGCGGACGCACACCCTCCGCTGCGCCGTATGCTTGGAGGGGCCCAGCTCCGGCTCCAATATGGCCTTCCCTGCAGCCACGTTCTGCCGACGAAAAGACTCGTGCCAGGTGTGATTAGGGATGGTCTGCAGCGAGGATGGCGAGGCGAGAGGCGGCGGCGATTGGTCGAGGCTGCGGCGCATGTCCCGCGCTTGTGCTTGCGCCGCATTTGCGAAACCTCTCCGCTACCCCAGACGATCAGCTTAGCGTTGTCTGGGCCGTTCCCTGCATGCTCGCTGCAGTGGGGGACGCGGAGAACCCCAGTCCGACTATAATGCCGTGGCCCGTGCGCGCCGCTGCCTTTCTCGTGTCAGATGGCTGGAGCCCGGCATTGCGGCCAGCTTTTCCGCCGCCTCAGCCTTTCACACAATCCCTTCTTGCGCGCCGCACAATCGTCAGGTCGAAGGATTTATTGGGCAGTCTTGCCCATCCCCTTTGGGCTGGCCAACGGTTGCCATCTGCCCGCCTGATTCGCCCTCGACGACACTTTGGCTTTCTGGAACGCCCTGGGCGGGAGATCTTTGCAGCACATGATTCTGCCAGGCACGCCAGATCAGGTCCTCCGGCGGATTATCAACGATAGGTCACAGTGGCTTAAGCCCCCCAAGAGCATTCAACCTCATGCCAGGAGCCTCTCTCCTCCAAGAATGTTTTTCCGCCACGTTGAGGCTGCGGCGTGGGTCCAGTTCTCCGGACTGAAATCCTCTTTTCTCTCTTGTGGCGCTGGTGGAAGTCGAGCACACGCGACACGCCTCTTCGCAACCCATTGTATTGTGGAGTCTCCGAGAGGTTTCGAAGAAAACGTGTCCACCTGACAATAGTCAAAGCAGCTCGACTCGTTTCCGCGGCGAAAACAGCACGTTTCCTCGGCAGCTTCCGCTCGTTGGATCTCGACCTGGGGAGCAACCCACCTCGCGTATCGTGAAATGAAGCACGGGTAAACGCGCTCACGCCACCGTCACGACGACTTGTTCATGCTCGCGACTCTCACCCTGGATTCTACTGTGCCACACGATCAGCATACCCCTCAGCAGCGCCAACAGAGATCTATGGCTGCCTATCACTCATCGATTTCTTTCGCCTCACGAGCCTTGTCTGCTCTCGTTGCTGCTGACCTGCTTTGCTCGAGCTTGTTGCCCTTTTGAGCATCTGCCCGATCCCTGCGCCGCGCCGCCGCCTGGCTGGCGGGTGCCTTGGCGCTTCTGTGTGCTCCCGCTCTGCGCTGGACAGGCTAAACACGGCTTTGGGGCGTTTAGTTTCCTGAGGTCGTGCCACTCGTGTTGGGCTTTGCGGAGCTGGGCTTTCGTGGAGGCAACACATCTCTCACTCTGTTCCTACAGTTCTTTGGTTGAGTATGCCAGGTCATGCTTATGTCGGTTCAGCGCTGGCAGTGACTGACTGACTGCCTTGCGGATTTACGCTGAGCTCTTCTTAGAAAGTTGCAGTGGAACGAGTTCTGGTATTCGATTACTCAAAACTGTTTCCTTATATGCACTATTTATGCTCCAGAGACACACGAAAGGTCCTTCAGACAGTTTTCAAGCTCGCAGACTACAAGCTGGTAAAACGCTCCTTGCAACGAAACTTGTTTCAAGTCTTGCTCATCGACGCCAAAGTCGCACCTGATACACCGAGACACTATCTTTCCATACCGCTGCCCGAGCGCCCTGCTCGCTTCGTTTTGTTTGTCGAGCTGGAGCACCTCGATGAATTCGGCGAATTCTTCGCCATGGACATCCCGCAATGGCGAGGTGGAAGTTGATGGCTTGCAACCCGCAAGCTCGAGCATAAGGACGCCTAAGGAGTAGATTTGGTAGTTCCGAACGCAGCTGGATACACTCGTATTGGCACCTGTCTGGAATGTTGCTCCAGGTTTTCGATGGCTAGCTGTTAAGTAGGGAGTCGATGCATGCTCAGCACCAGAGATCTTGGTGTCCACAAAACGGATGTGTTCGCTTGCCCACTGTTGTTGTTCTTCCAGCCATGGAGAACTGCACAGACGAAGAAGAGACAATGACAGGACGTAAGCAAGCCTCAGACTCTGGTAAGGATATCTGAGGAGCCTTGTAAAATGACTGTCGGCGCTACTGTCTACCAAGACCTGCGCTAACGACAAGGAGATTTCTTCGAAATGACTTTCGCAGCTGGAGATATGGACTCCGTATGGACCAGATGGGTACAGGCGGTGATCTGGAAAACGTCGGTTACATTCCTGTACCATTTTTGCTGACCAACCAAAAGCCTGTAAGCTGGAGCAGATGCCATCTTTACTTTGTCGAAGATTGCCAGTAGACGGGGTGTTTCCATTCAACTGCACTGACTGCTCTTGGTGTCCAGGTTTGAGGGACGCGTACCAACAACTTGAAAGCGGCCCGGCGTGGAAAACTACATTGCACTCCCGAGAAGTTTTTCTCAAGCTCGCTGCTGATTCTTCAGTTTTTCCATACTGCAAGGCTAGCTCCACATCATGTCCCGTGCAGCTGCATTTCGCCCATGTCGTTGACAGTGCGGTGTAAATCTGGGAATAGCCATCTCTTATATCCTTTGCATCTTCAATCGGCGGCCCAGGCAGATGTGGCAGCTTCTGCGCGTACTTTCGTTCGCGAACAATTGCCTGTACGAAGCCTTCCAGATCTTGGTTTGCCGCCTTAGTCTCGTCGAGAAGAGCTTCCACCCTGCTTTTACCATGTAAAGCCCATTTCGCAAGTGGTATAACATCATTTCGCGATTTGAAATGGCTCTGGGGTGCATCCTATGTAGGGAGGCATTGCTAAAATTAGCACCAGATAATCTGTGGTAATTCTTTGGCTTGAGCAGCGCTTACGGTATCCAGACCAAAAGCTCGCATGGCAGTCAAAATATCGTCCAAAGTCCGTCGTATCACCATAATGTTCCTCTTCACGGCGTCACACAGATTCAAGTCACTGTCGAGAGCGTTGCCCAGCATCCGTTTGGTATTCTCGTCGGACCACTCCTGATGTAGTGGATCATTGAGCATGGCGCTCACGGTTTCGCTGTTAACCTATGGCACGAACAATCTTCTGACAGAAAATTTGAAGATGTCGGCTTGATTGGCGAATTTCAGACGGATTTTGATGCTCTGCACCCCAAACTGTCGGTAGTTCTTGAAAAAAGTGCTAAGCTCGCTGTAGGACTTCAATGCAATGGGTATGACGCCCAAGACAAGCCCAGCAACCTCGATTCCGGACATGGCGGTGGAAGTGCAGAGGTCTCGCAAGGGTGGTCATCGCAAGGCTGAAGATGCATCCGGCGCTTACTTATCAGCACCGGGAGCTACAGCTGAAGCGGGGTCAAGCCGAAAATCGCTGCAAGCATTTGCTCGACTTAACGTTGAGTGTTGCTGAATTCCTTTTAAAAATTTCCACATGGCCGAATTCCGCGTTGCAGCCCGGTCTACGAGTGGTATCTCAAGAGCGATCAAGAATGCTATCGAAACATTTGAGCTGCACTTTCAGGATGGTGGCACAAAGGACACATATCATCGAAACGCCCAACGTTTTGTCCTTTGGGCTTCTGATTATGGGAGTTCAGGAGGGGTTCTCGACAATCTTTTCGAACATGAGCCCGAGCTCAGCCACGCAATAGCATCATTGCTTATCAGCCTTGGCCAGTTCGTCCTGAACATATGTAAGAGAGGTCTTTTAGTCTCCAGTATTGCCAAGATGCTGATGCACCAGATGTTTTTAGTTATCACATCTAGAATTGAACGCATAGATGTGGCCGCTGCACCATCCAATGATCCAAACTTTCCCCTGCTTCCAGACCAAAACCTCAATTATTTCCAAGATCGGAGTGTTCAGAAAGTACTACAGTACAAGAGAGATCGTGCCAGGGTCATGATCCTTGAGGACTTGAGATGCAATCTCCTCGAAGTTTTGCGGGCCTGGCCCGACTGCACAGATTTGGCGTATGATAAGGAACTACTAACACAAATCGTTGATCTCGGACCTTCAACAATTCAACAGCAGTGCTTCGAGAAAAAGGTACCGGTTCTCGTCGATGAAAGAGAAACGGAAGAGGACCTTATCGGGTTTGAATTCACAGTCGACTATTTATACGATCTCGTACCATCACTTCAACATCTTCGAGCTCCGGAAAAGCCGAGCAGAACACCAAGAATTGGCATCCCTAAAAGAACAGAAATAAACGATGTCTTCGAAAAATTTCCCGATGTTCCAAGCGAACTCATTTTTCTTTTATTTCAAAAACAGCAAGCACGAATCATCAAGTTTGCCGCGAGATGGTACATATTAACTGAAAGCGACGAACAAGGCTTTCAATGTCAAAAAGAGCTTGCAAGCGATGTTGATGACGAAGAGCTTAACTTTCCGGAAGAATTCCCCGCGAATCCGGATACAAAACGTGATGGAAGCAGGGTTGTTTGCAACATATGTCAAAAGGACATCAAAGTTTCAAACGACCAAGAGTGGAAGTATGGAACCACGTCTTAGACAAAGTCCAAACGCTGATCGTATTGCAGACTCCACGTAATCAGAGATATCCGGCCTTACGTCTGTCACAAGTCTGCAGAGAGAATCCTCCAACTTTCTCTTCCTTCACGGAGTTTCGAAACCATGCTACAAACCATTGCATGGTCAAGACATGGCCGTGCAAACTCGGCTGTGACCTGACATTCGACACAGCCGCACTGGCTAAGAAGCATTTCCGCGATGTTCACGACATTGTCAAAGACTCGAGCTGTGCAAACCTAGCCGAACTATGGCAAGAAAATATGCCCCCGGAAACCAACTCTAGTAGTTGCCCATTTTGTAAATCTAATGATCTCGAGCAACATCAGGAGTTTTTACGGCATATTGGCTTTCATATGATCGAAATAGCATTGGAATGTTTGCCGGGGAAGGGATCTGATACAGTGGGTTCGAGCATTGGAGAGCCTTATGAAGACAGGCGGATTCTTGACAACGATCCGAGTACAAACAGGGAGACAGAGCGCACGGCTTTACCAGAGGAGAAGGGCTTGCAATAGTGTAAAATGCATTTGGGCCGCGAAGGAGTTCCAGTACACCTATAAACACCTTCTGCTTTCAGTGCCCAAGAAGTCTGTTATCGTGTAAGCTTCCACATCTAGACAAGGACACTTGGAATTCGCAAAGGATAACCTAATGAAGTTCGTCGAGGTTCTTAATCCTAACGAATGCTGACACCCAACACCTCTGTCCTAGCACGGGCAACAATTTCGAAACATGTTCACCGCCGCCGACATAGCACGAGCCGAAAAAGAAGCCTTCTCCACAACAACGCTTACCTAACGGCATTTGAGAGGGCCGCAAATGTCGCTATATATGGACCTTAGCATATAAAGATCTACTATGGAATCCTCATGAGCTGTTTCAACTGGATATAGTGAGGTCCAATCACCCCCCGGACCCTTCGTGCAGACCTCGTCTAGGACAGATCGGGCAGCTCACCGACTGGCTATTCCAGCTACCAGGCTTGGAAACTTCAGCTTTGGAACCTTTCAAAGTACAGCAGTTCTTTGGTTTGTCACGCAAATTTGTCTTGTATATTCAAAAACTATAACTTATGAAGAAGCGCTGAGCACCAAACCGTCAGTGAATCTTCAGAGTTGTCTTCTCGTACGAAGTCAATCCACTTCCTCATCGAAGTATGTGAATAAATTCCGCCCAGGGCCTTCAGACGGCCCGCTGCGAAAACATGAACATGTGGTTGAGAAGAGGATAATATTATTGACCATCTTCTGGCGATACAAGCCATGAGCCACACCTCCAAAATGATTATAACCCCTAAGCACGAATTTCGTCCCAGCCTTTCAATGCAGCACAACTATTATCTGGCGTCATGCAGCAAATGTTCCGCTAAGGTCTAGACATTTCAGTCATGAAAAAAAGCGGATACAAACAAGACAATTCGATCATGACACATTATTGTATATAATGCGGGCTCCAAAGTTGTGTTGCTACGTCAAGGATGTACTAAGTATTGGGACAAAATTCTAGACTTTTGTGGGGCTTATCTTACCCTGTAGCACATCCTATAGTATGGGACTATAAGATTTCTCCTGACACAATCATCTTCCTGGTCGTATATCGTCTCTCCCGGCGGAGCTTGTGAAACAATGCACAGGATCAGCTCTTGCGCGACGGATTGGCATGCATGCCTCGTACTTGGCTAATAAGCTTCTCATTCCTGGTGATCCCTTTGACTACGTTGGACTTATTCCCAGACGTTTTTAAGAGCGGAAATCCAAACTTGCAAGGCACAACTCCTTCAACTTCACATATCAAATAAAGAGCGACTTTTAAATATTAAGGTGCGATAGTGGTTTCATTGCGTCACTCATAGCTAATTACAATTAATCGTTCCTTTTTTAAACGTCCTGGTAGACCAGACATTCAGCACCTTTGCTGCACTTGCAGCGTATTTACTGGCCCTGCTGGGTGTAGAGGCAAGAGATGGGCTCAGTGGTTTCCTGGACGTGGGCATCGATGCTAGTGCAGTCCTCGTAGCCGGGAGCAGGGTGGACGATGTCGAGCCAGAGGACGTATCCGTCGTCACCGGCTTTGCAGGCCTGGAAGCCGGTGCCGTCAAATTGGAGCTTGCCTTCGGCAATAGAGAAGCCGGTCTTCTCGCCGTTCTTGGAGGTAGGCTGAGCACCGGTAGTGTACTGAACTACGCCCTGGCCTTGTGGGTAATGTTAGGACCTGAGGAAGAAGAGAAATTGTAGATAGACTTACCCTTGCCTCGGTCGACGTATACCTGCTGGGGAGTGGCAGACTGGCGGTAAAGGTAGAGACCACCGTTGTCAAGGTAGAAGGTAGCGAAGTTGGTGTCCTTGTCGCACGTGGCGCCCTGGTCCTTCTTGCCGATGAAAAGGCTTTCCTGGGCGGCCTGGAAGCTCAGGTTCTGGACCTCAGAGCCAGATTGGATGGCGACCAAGCCGAAGTACTTGGGGGCGGCATCGGCAGCGGCGGCAGCACCAGCGGTGGCGGCGGCGAGAGCAAGAGTCTTGAACTGCATTTTGAACGTTGGAGTGGTGATCGAAGAGGAGTCGGAAGAGTTGTTGTTGTTATTGTTGTTGTAGATGTGAGAATTGGTGATGATGAGAAGAAAGGCGAGGTGCTGGCTCTGTTATATAGCTGCTTGCCCTTGCAGTGGCATCTTAGCTACCATAGACTCGGACGTTTTGGGCGACAACGTCATAGCGTTCTATAGCTGGCCAGATAGCGAACGGATCTTCATGCGTCCAGGTAGTATACGAGCTCGTATACTCCCACCCCCTACGGAGTACTGACGCATGTTAGACGAGCCGTTCCCTGTCGCAAGTCGACGATCTGAGGCAGCCACGACGGTAGGGTTATGCATCAAACCGGCAGACAAAGTGTAAATAGGCGAAGGTGTGAAGACCGGCAGACAAGTTGTAAATACGCGAGGGTGTGAAGAGCGGAATGCCGGGGGTGTAAAGAAAGCAGTGAAGCAGTGAGTAGTGATGTGATTGTTCCGCATCCAGGATGATGTGTCGGTTCGAGAAAGCAGCTCCAAGGCTCCACAGGTTCAAGCCATTCCCGTCACCCCACACGCCTGCCCCGCCGTTTGCTTCTATTTAAAAAACCTTAATCTATCGTTGACGTTGTGCAACCTCTTAAAGGCAAACCGGTTTCTACAATATTGCTTGCTTCCGAGCCGCCTCGCTTTCCGGCCAAGCTGCTGCCAGTTGAACGCAAAGTAGAGAGCATCACCGGGCGTGCCGAACACGTAGCAGAAGATGACTTAGCGTCCCACCGTCATTCGAGAACGTGGTGTTGTTGCGGAGCGTGCAGAGCGTGCGGAGTCCCGGAGCTCGGTTGTGGACCGGGCACAGTCACGTGATGGTTCAGCCAATCGGCGCGCGACAGCGACGCGCCCGCCCTTCCTCACGTCGCAACCTCACGTCCACGTTCATCACCACCCACCGGTCCACCACCACCACTGTCATCGCTCTCCATCGTGACTGCTCGTACAACGCGTTCTCGCGCCAGACTGTCCCAACTGCGTGGCGGCGCTCCCGGGGAGCTTCGACCTTTCGTGACTGCTGTCCCAGTTGTGTGGCGGGCTCGTGTGCGAGGACTACCGTCGTGTCGCTGCATCTGCATCTCCACATAGTCGAGTCAAGGCTACTCTCGCTTCAAAGCCTGGGCGGGTGGGCATCTCACGCCAGAAGAGGCGCTGAGGGCACCGGTTTCCTTTTTGTGCTTGTTTTGCCGCTGCTGCTACCTACTAACCGTTTCTTAGCATGGATCTCGCCGACGCCATACTGCAGCCTGTCGATGCTGCGCTGAACTGGCTCGTCATCGAGCGCGTCCTGGCAGAATGGAATGATCCGGCCACGAGCGACCGTCGATATCTCGGGACGCTGTCCAGCGTCAATGGCGCGGCCAATTTCACATTGGCTATCGGTTACGGCGCGACAACCCGCCAACTCTTTATCAGCCTGCACCTTCCAATCAAATTGCGCGCTTCGACATCCTCCAAACTGAAGCACATGTATTATGTTGTTCCGGTCGAGGCATTAGGTTCGAAGGGCTCTCAGCCTGCCTTGTTTGTCGACGTCAGCCGCACTGAGGATGTTCCTGAACAAACGCTGCCGGAGCTGAGAAAAGCCGGGTTAGTCGAGAATGGGTCGAAGCGAATAATTCGGATAGGATTCAGACTCAAGGAGCGTGGTTATGTCATCATGCCGCAAGGGAGTTTGTCAAGGCCTCCGCAAGGCACTCCCCTTCGTCTGCTCCAAAACCTACGGTCGCTTTCCGAGCAGGCTGCAGCTTTTGATCTCTATCTGAAGTACAACGACTACGACTACGTCGAGCTTTGCCGAGTCTGCGAAAACGTGTCCAAAATACATCTTACCACACCCGCGCTCGACGTCAAGTCTTTGTTCAAAGGATTGGGTGCTGTCAATGTCTGGGAACAGTATGCAATGCCTTCTGAAACCAGGGACAAGTATCCAACGAAATTACATTTCGCCGACCGCGAGACATCTCCTCCACCGCAGTATGATCGGGTTACTCCGTCTCCGTCGCCCTTGGTGCTCGTTCCTGCTAGCAGCTTGGGGTCGTCTCCAAAACAGCCGTCGGTAGATCGCCCGCAACATGGGCTGTCTGTCATTCCAGAGACTCCTGAGGCTTATATGCCAGCCTCGGCCCAAGCTAGCAGGAAGCGGAAGGCCACCAGCCCGCTCTCCGGAGGGTTCAAGGCTCACGACCATGATGATCAACTTGAGGATGCTCATTCTTCCCAACAAGATCTGTATGGGATGTCATCTGCTCCATCAGTGGGGATCACTGCTGGACAAGCATCTCCGTGTGAAACGCCATCACAACGCCTTCTCCAACAGCATGAAAATGCTCAACCTGATACCGTGACCCAAAACGACGTTGACCCCGCTCTCTTTGCTGATATGGTCCAGTGGCTCGAGTGGGCGTGGTCTGCTTTGCCATCAGCCCACCTGCATCTGCAGGCAGAGCTTTTAGCCCTTGGTGCCGCCGTCTGCAACGTCAATGCCGAAGCGTTCGCCGACCAGCGAGCAGTCTGTATGGCCAAACTGCTTTTCCTCGTCACTGATGCCAACCGCGTGACCGGTGAAACTGAAGACGAGCACCCGCCCGACTTCGAGCTTGAGGTTAGAGACGTAGTTCGCTGGATGAACCAAATCTACCGCGCTGCCGACATCGTCATTGCGCGCGACTTGATGCAGTTAGCGGAGGTAGCGCAGGGGGCAGCGGCGAACGATGAGCAGCGGCGGAAGGCGTTTCGGACGCAAAAAGCAGTGTGCGTCGCGCGCGTGTGTATGTGTTTTGGAAAGGCGGGGTGAGCTGAGCTGAGGGTTGGTAAGTGGTGGTGCGCTGGTATGGATAGTTAAAATGGATTTATGTGGAAGGAGATGGGTGATTACGGAAATTTGTCATTAACATATTTTGAATAGCGTTATACCTTGATATATACAATTGAACTTCAAGCTACTTCTTCAGTCAGTAGGCTGGAACAAATGCATTTACTCGTCCAGACATCCAAGTCTGCGGAAAAGCTGGCAATTCTCAGTCCACAATAACGCTATCCAGTGCCCACCACCCACTCCCACACCGTACCGGCCCGCAGGTCCGTCTCATGTAGGTATGTAGTAAGCGTGAAGAAAGCTATGACACTTCCAAAGCCTCTCCTTCGACCGAATCCACGCGCTTCTGTCTAGTTATCGCTAGAGACCAGCCACGGACTCAAGCTCAAACCTAAAAATAAGCTCAAGCTCATCATGGTCATAGAGGCGAGTGCTAGAGAGGCTGTGCTTGATTTGTGCTCGGGAGCCCCTGACGGAAGCAGATACGAGATACCCCACGCGGCGACGCAGGCGTGTTTGATTGGGTAGGGTATGTTTTCTTGGTCCTGCGTACCACGTACGTAGGGGCTTAGGGAGGCTCTGGGCCTGGCGCGAGCTTGGACGATAGGATGAGTGGAGCGCGAATGCGGGTGCGGTTGCCGCGTTAGTGTCGTGATGGCCTTCCTATTTTGCCTACAGAAATCTTCAAGACAGTTGAAGAGGGAGGTGGTAGGCTGATGAACCGAGGATCATAGACGTGTGTTGTCGCTGGTCGAACAGCGTGTAGCAACACAGCGTGAGGGACTGTGCGCGCCCTGGAGGTGGGTAGTGGCGAGAGTTTGGCGTTCGGTGTTGTCAGTCTGGCCGTTGTTTCTTACCTACCTCTACGTACAACGTGGCAGTCGTAGGGCTCCCAGCAGTGCACCGGTTATGTGTGTTGTGGTAGCGGGCTGCCCATGTAGAGGAGACATGGCGGAACAATATCCTACGTGCGTTTCGTTTCATGATGTTGAAACGGTACGGCTGTTCGGAACTGGGGTTGTTTCCGGATGGAATACGGATGTCCGCAACAGGAATGTAGTTGAGTTACTTGGACATGGGGTTTTCCGATGTTTGATGAGATTCCGGGATGCCGGGTAGGTGCCGTGTGATTCTTGTCCAGGCTCTTGAAATCTCTGTCGCTGCATTCTCAACCGAAACAACAATGCCAACCATCTGCGCTACTCAATTCAAGAACAGGAAAATTATAAGATGGTACTATGTACATCATTCCGTAGTGACTTTGCTGGAGCAGTCAGGTGGCGTTACGAGGAAGAATTGATGGCCGGAGTGGCGTCCCCGGATCCGCAGCTAGTGTCCGGCGGCCCGCAGGACAGTAAGCCATACAACGTGCTGTGCCTGCCTAACCTCCTGCCGCATTGCGATTTTCGCCCTTTGTCGATACTTTAATCTCCGTCGTCTGCAGATTCAAGCCGTTTGTAATGGAAAGCCCTGGTCATGACAGGGGGTTTCGCACGACAAACGGGACGCCTCGTTTGGCCTCTCAGCATGTCTTCCCGTTGGTGGGATTCTTTAAAGCCTCATGTACCGGATTAATATGTTTCGTATCCACTCGTCATGCGGGGTTTGTTTAAGCGAAGCAGATCTACACGGCCTCTCACGATGCTACAGGCACGCCCAGTATTTAAGCAGGCCGCTGCTGGTGGTTATCCAGATCTCAGGTTGCTCACGTCGAACCTGACCAATCATGAGGGTCAGCTATCTGCAAACCATTCTGGTCAGCCTCGCCTGCCGAGTCTCGGCTCAAGCCGAGTTCTCCACCACAAACTTCAAGGGAGCCTTGGCAGACGGCTCGCAAGTTCTCGAGTCACTTCGACCTGCTTCGAACCCGGACTTCGACTTCTCGCCTTCGGATGTCTTCTCGCTTCGAAATTCCGAAGGGAACTATCATACCGGTGACCTGACTTTCCGCTATCGTGTTGGCAGCCAGGCGTGGCAGGATGGGAACACCGCCGCGAGTCGAACCCCGGTCGAGAAGATCAACGCCCAGGATGTTATCGCCGCGGCAAATTTGAATCCCGTCCTCAGTGAACCGAGTTCCACCCTGGACACCACACGGGAGTGGATCGATGTTGACGGTGATCTTGGTCTCCGATTCACTCTCAGCAATGTCGCGAACGACGATGTGGAAATTGGCAGTCTGGGATTTCCCATTGAGTTCAACAACATCTTCACGAACCGCTCCGCCGTGGATACGCGAGAGAAGTGCGTTCTCCTGGATCCTTACATTGGCCTCCACTCAGGATATGTTCAAGCCACGCGCCTTTCGGGGACTGGTCCCGCTCTTGTCGTCACGCCATTGACTGACCAGACCAAGTTTGAAGCCTGGCGATTCCTCCCGGAGGAGTACGGCTTCGTATACTACCAATCGCAAACTTATGAAGGGAACTACGAGTGGCAGGTTTACACCAAAGCATGGGCAGAGAACGAGTGGAGCGGCGTCGATCCATGGAACGAGCCGACTTCTGTTACACTGAAGTCTGGAGAGAACATCACGGTCGGGCTGCGATTCTCTTTGGCACCATCAATCCCAGAAATCGAAGACACTGTCATTGGCGTCGATCAGCCTGTGGCCGTTGGCATACCCGGCTATGTTTTGCCCACCGATGTGGTCGGAAAGCTCTTCCTGCACACCAACTGGACTGTGTCGTCTCTCACCACGACCCCTGCCGACGCTTTTGAGATCAGCGAGCCTCGTTCCCTTGACGGCGCGGCTGAATACAGTCTTACCCCGTCGAAGAGTGCCTGGGGCCGAGTGAGACTGGACATCAAGTACGAGAACGGAAAGACGCAGACCGTCCATTACCGCATAACTAAACCTGCTCCCGAAGTTATTAAGGACTTGGGTAACTTTTTGACCACGAAGCAACTGTTCGAAGACGAATCAGATCCGTTCGGACGTGCCCACTCGATCATTACGTACGATCGTTCTGTAGATGAAATCGTCACCCAGGACGCTAGAGTATGGATGGCCGGGATTAGTGACGAAGGAGGTGCCGGTTCTTGGCTTGCTGCCGCTATGAAGCAGTCAGAACAACCTTCAAAGTCCGAAATCAGCACTCTTGAGACTTTCGTCTCAGAAGTCGTCAATGGCACATTGCAGGTCTCTGATTACGGCGTCCGCAAGAGTGTATTCTTCTACGACCCCGAGCAGATCGACTACGCCTACAGCTCTGATATCGATTGGACCAGCTGGACATCTTGGAACAAGGAAGCAGCCTACGCAGTTGATAGAGCATACGACTATGTCCACGTCACAGCGCTATATTGGTCGTTGTATCGTGCTGGTCGGGCGTATCCGGAACTCTTGACGCAGCAAAACGCCACGTACTACTTGCTCCAAGCGTACCACACCGTCACCTACATGGCCGAGGCAAATGGAGTCGGATACCGGGATGTTGGTCTTATGGGCGAGACGGTGTTTGGTGAGCTGCTCAAGGACTTGGGCGCTGAGGGATATGAAACGGAAGCGACGAAGCTCAAAGGAGACATGCAACAGCGCGCAGAACTTTGGGCCAGTCAGGATGATCCTTTCGGCAGCGAGCAGGCCTGGGACTCTACTGGACAGGAGGGAGTTTACTACTGGGCCAAGTAAGTTCTCCGTTGGCTTCAGCATTTTCTCATATTGGATGAGTTGCTAATTACCCCTCAGCTACTTTGGCGATACAGAGCTCGCTAAGAGTGCAGTCAGTTCCATCATGGGGTACATGCCTACTGTGGCACACTGGGGCTGGAATGGAAACGGTACGCAAAATGTTGAGACACAATACAGTAAATTTAGCTGACAAGTTTTAGGGAGGAGATACTGGGACTTCATGTATGATGACCGTCCATGTTTAAATGCTATCTTGCTTACAAATTTCACAGTTACGGAGCCAAGCTCCAACGCATTGAACGCCAAATCCACCACTACGGCTCTGGTCTCAACTCGCTGCCTCTCCTCTCGCAATTCCGCAACGAGCCCTCGAACTTTTACCTCCTGAGAGTCGGCTACGGCGGCAACCAAGGTCCGCTCACCAACATCGACGAGGAAGGCTTTGCCTCCGCCGCATTCCACTCCTACCCCGACACCCTGAAATGGGACGACTACAGCGGTGACTACGGTCCCAACTTCCTCGGCCATGCTCTCGGTGCCGCAACTTACATTGTCCAGCACGATGTGTACGGCTGGCTCTCGTTTGGTGGCAACGTCATCAGCAGTGACGACGGCACAGTGACGGTCAAGCCACTGGACTCGGCCCGCAGGAGGGTCTTTGTCGCGCCGGTCGGCTTGTACGTCTCTATTGATGCGGGTGTCATCGACACGGTCACATATGCCACGGCGTCGAACAAGGTCACGGTCAGTGTGGCACAGGGTGACGTCGCGGCAGAATCGGCGCTGGTGAAGTTTGAGCAGACGGCGGATGGTGTTGGATCTATCAACTTTACGACGACAGGGCTGGAGCAGCAGAGGGGCGGATGGGTGTTGCCGTTGGGAAGCGAGTCGGCGAAGGTGGAGTTTGCGCCGGCTTGAGCCTTGTGCACAGCGGTAAATCGGACCTTGGTTCAATAAACTTTCCCGAAGTTTGGCTTTTGTATACTTCTCTGATTATGTACCTGTATGTATTCGAGTCATCAGTCTATTTGTATCTTCTTGGCACAGTCATACTGGCAATCAGTTAAAAAACAACCTTGAGGAGAAAGTGCCCACTCAGGCTAATCTGATAAGCTTACATCTAATGCAACTGGTTTTTGGATTCATCCTGCTCGCTTGCCTTGGGGGTGGTGGGTTGCCTTTGTAATCGATCCGGACTCAATATTTGAAAAGAAGCTCTTAGTGAAGATTTCCAAAGTGGAAAGCTTGGGACAAGCGCAAGGAACAGATATCGAAACAGCAAAGAACGGAACAAGTGACAGTATGCTGACCTGTTCCAAATTCGACAGATAGAAATCTGCCTGCGGCATATTCTCGAATAATGGCAAAAAAAAAAAGGGCATGCTAGAAAAGATCTTTGAAGTGTGCGAACACCTCCAGAAGGAAAGCGAACTCGATTAGCCGTTGCATCTTGGGAAGAACGTCATACATATTCTCCGCGACCAAGACCAAATGTCAAAAGGACTCCAGATGCTGGAAAGGTCAATCGATATTTCGGTGAGAAGCGTTTGGATAGCAAAGGCCAAGAAAGAATGTACGACCTTGGGCAGAGCAGAACATCCGTCCACCGATGATGATGATGACGCGTGACGCGGCGAGACGCGCCCGGGCGCGCACACGCGCAACCGAGCTTGATCCGATCCGCGTTAGTTCACGACGGCTACCTAGGTCCCTCTGCAACCGCCATCCTCCACGCCCCTGTTTCCACGGTGCTGACAGCCTGTCGCGCATTCTCTCGGCCTTGGCGTCATGACGCCAACGCCGCGCTCATTGTCCTCAATTGCGTCGCATTCGTTCAACTACAGCTTAGCATGCTCCTCCAAGACATTGGCTAACAGCCGAATCGCCATCACTCGACTTGCGCCCTCTGCCTTCTCCCGAAGACGAATCCATACCTGTACCGGTCTTCTACACCCGCCGTCTCGTAATGCGCACGGATCGAACCATCTCACACCACGATTCCCGTCCACCACGACCATCAATCTTGTCGGCCCGGCACAGCTCTTGGTTCGCCATAAACACACTGGGAAGGGCAACAAAAAGCGAGGAAGGCCGAAAAGGAAATCATTGCTGGATGTTTTTCCAGACACATTCGAACAGCAGGCGGTAGAGCGAAAGCGAGGCAGGCCAAAGAAGAAAACACTGGCGGACGCTTTGCAAATTACACACGAACCACAAGAAGTATACGATGTGGATTCGCAGGAACAAGAAAAGAGTTTGTTGGAAGAGAGTCTTCTCCGCGAGCTCCGCGAGAAACAGCAAGCAAACGTTGCGGACTCGCAGGAACCAGATAAAAGCCCGTCGGGAGAGACTCTCAGCGAGGAACAGCAGGATGTACTAAGGCTCATAGTGGATCGAGGGGAAAGTGTTTTCTTCACGGGCCCGGCTGGTACTGGTAAATCTTTTCTTCTCAGGGAAGTTATATCAAAACTGCACGCGAAGTATTTCGAAGAGTACGAGCGGCGTGGCATAAAGCATGTTGTGCAGACGGATTTTCTGGATAACATTATCGGGATAACCGCATCAACTGGAATTGCCGCCTTGCACATAAACGGCAGGACTCTACACTCATGGGCTGGCATTGGTCCCGGAGATGCGCCTCTGGAGACCATCGTCCAGAGAATTCTCCGATCGTTCAGGGCCTCTAGACGCTGGAGGATGACTCGGGTATTGATTATCGACGAAGTGTCTATGATTGATGGCGATCTTTTCGACCAGCTGGATCTAATTGCGCGAATAATACGCCAGAATCACCTCCCATTCGGTGGCATCCAACTAGTCATCTCTGGCGATTTTTTTCAACTACCACCCGTGTCATCGGAAAAAACTGCAAAGTTTTGTTTCGAGGCCGCTACATGGCCAAAAGCTGTGAAAACCAAAATCGGATTGACCCACATCTACAGACAGAGGGAAACAGCCTTTACGAAGATGTTGAACGAGACAAGAGATGGTCGGCTTTCGCAAAACTCGATTGAGGCATTCAAAAGTTTGGATAGGCCTTTGAAAAGGGACAGTCTTGATCCCACAAAGCTGTTTCCTTTGCGCTCCGAAGTTAACAGAGAAAACACATTAAAGATGGATCAACTTACTGGAGAAATTTACACATATAGTGCAAAAGATGACGGCTCATGCGAGGACGAGACTATACGCTCCAGGCTTCTGTCAAACTGTCCAGCACCAAAGACTCTTGATCTGAAAAGAGGTGCTCAAGTCATGTTAATCAAAAACACCGGTGACAATCTTGCCAATGGTTCATTAGGAAAAGTTATTGGCTTCATGAGCTTGAGGGAATTTTGGCATAGCGACGAAAAAGACATACTGGAATTCCTTAAAACAATGCCGAGCGGAGAGACACCAGAAAAGAAAGAAACGTCAAGCGAGGACGAAAAGATGACGGCCGTAACGGTAGACAAGAATTTGCTGACTCCGTCAAAAGAAAAATGGCTTTTATCGAAGTTGATCGAAGAGTTTGGCTCAGAGCCTTTCCCCCTAGTAGTGTTCTCAACCAAACACGGCCAATATATCCACAGGACCATCAGGCTATGCCACCGGGTCGAATGGGATGTCGAAAAGCATCGTAAAAAGCAAACCGGCGATGAAAATCAGAAAAAAAGCAAATACGTGTTTATTGACAAGAACTACGTGGTGGAAAAGCTGGCAGTGCGCTCGCAGGTCCCGCTTATCCTTGCCTGGGCACTCACCATTCACAAGTCCCAGGGCCAGACCATGGACTTTTTACAAGTGGACCTACACCGTGTTTTCGAGAAGGGGCAGGCGTATGTCGCATTGTCTCGTGCGACGGACATGGACGGCTTGCAGGTGCTCAACTTCCATTCAATGAAAGTAGTCGCACATGAGAAAGTCAGGGCTTTCTATGCGAGCTTGGCGAACACGAACTCCATTGACCGCCCGGAAGAAGATAGACATATTTGCTAGAGTGTAAAGTAGAATTCCTTTTCGTTCCGCTTTGTGATTTTGAGGTGCTAAGAACATGCTTCCGGGTCGTTAACAAGCCACAGCAATGCAACTCACGAAGTACACTTAAAAATGGTTCTTTTATTCAGCATCGAAATTAGTCCCGCTAGCTTTTGTAGTATGAGCCACGATGCCAACACTCGACTCCAAAGATTGCAAGTCATCCTGTGAGGCGCCAGTTTGACAAACATCTTTCTTTACCGCGCCCATAGCATACCAACCCCGATTGCTCAGACTTCCGAATCGATGCTTATTACTTAGACGGGAAGGACGCGAACAAGACTGGTCGCGAGTCGAAGCGAATTGATCGAATACTCTTGCGAACAGGGGACGAAGCAGTGGCAGGTTAGCGCCAATGAGAGCCAGCTCGGGTTCGATGACGCTCCACATTAGAACATTGGGTATGTTATACGTCACGTCGGAAAGGTCCAACTTGACCAGACTATCCATACGTATTATGCTCACGATACTGACACTGATATAGTTAGTACGGATGGGACATGTCGGCTGGGGGTACTCACAACAAGCCGAGGCAAAAGATCAGGCAAAGACCAAACTTGCGCGATGCCGGCACTTGAAGTGCCCAGATGTATGGTATGGGCAGAACAAGAACCATGACGTCCGTAATCATGTTTAATGCTCCGGCTGCAACGAATGCCGCATTTCGGTCTCCGCATACGCCGCCCGGAAGTGTTTGGTCCCAATTGAAGGCTAGTGGACGGCAAAGAAGGAACCCTTCGATGACGATGCTGAATGCCCAGCCCCACACTATCACCATGACGACCGCGATGATAATTCGGATATGTCCAATCTTGCCGAATATCCGAAGATAAAGGACCATGAGCGAAGTCTTGATCAAACCTAAAGAGATGCCGTATAAAGCCTGGCATGGTATCAGGAGCTAGAATTTGTTAGAGCATCCTAAGATACTGTCTTGATATGCTAACCTTTAGGGTTAATTGTTGTGCAGACGGCGGATGGATATCTCCGAAATGTCTACCGACACCACCGTATGTCGCCACTGCGATAAATGTCAGCCTGAAAGGATAGACATCCCAAGAACGAATCATACTCATAGTAACAAGGGCGACAGATACGCATATAATAGCCTGAATGCTGGTAAGAGATTGTTCAATACAATTTGAGAGAGTCTATACCATTGAGATCGTAACGAGATAATCGTCAAGGGAAAGTTGCACCCCCTTCACATGTCGGCACCAAAACCGGGCGATGAGTGACAAAAAGGCTAACATTCCTATCACCACGTAGGTGACGAACATGTCGCGAGCAGCACGATTCTCGAGGCCATACCAAGTCATGTTGTTTCAGTTACGGAAAATCGTCAACTGGAGAGCCTCACAGTGGAACCGTGGTTTATATATCATTTTCAGTTATCCTCCGACGTAGGATCGCATATAACTTCGCGAAGGGGCTGGAGCTCTCAGAATCTTCCGTCCGCGGAGGCATATACCCAGAATCTCGCCCCCGGGGAAGGTCTGTTTCTATATCGCCCCTAGGCGCTTACTTCCCGTTTGCGATTTTCGCCCCATATCTCTACTATTGGGGGTGCAGATTCGGGATGAGATAAATCCGAACATACAGATTGCCGGCGTAGCCGGCAGATGGTGAGGATTTACAACACAAACCGCCCCCATGCGGTGTTCAAAATAGCCTGGCCCGCTTAGCCCACCGGGCCAGACGCCGCGTCCGTAACCCCACGCTAACCTTACACTAAAACGGGCTGCGCCTGGCCCAGTTAACAGTCTAGCAACGCACAGGTAAGACCACGAAGGCTTAGCATGGTGTTGAACGAATACAACAACCAAACTCTGTTAAGACGCCGACTTATTACCTAAATATGCTTACCTCGCCACCTATCGCCACCACTAACACGTTCCCAGCCATCCTACTCCCCTTAATATTAAAGCTTAGCATGAAGAGGCTATTAGTAGCCCTTTCGGTAGCCCCCGACAAAGCAGGCTGCGGCTACAGCAGACCGGACTCCCGCGGGCCAAATTTTCGGCCAGGCAACTTCGAACACTGCCCCCATGGAATGATCTATGAGAGGGTGGGGGCCAAAATCATCGTGACAGCATTCTTGGCCCCCAAATTTACCGCGCGGGATGCTATCCGGCACTTCTCGGTTTCCAGACCAGGCAGGAGCAACTTTATGATCAGATCTTAGATTGGCCCCGGCGCAGCAGCTCGGGACGCCGTATAAAAGTATATCAGTAAGGCGCCGGCTCTGTATTCCCACCATATCACTTCAAACTGTGAAACATGTCTTCTGTTAACACTTCTTCGACCGATTCTCTTGACGAGTCATATGACTATGTTATCGTAGGTGGAGGCACCTCGGGGCTCGTCGTAGCCTCAAGGCTTACAGAAGATCCTCGCGTGCGCGTTGTTGTTTTCGAGGCGGGAGCAAATCGCTTGGACGATCAAAGAATTACTATACCCGGCCTTGCTCCTTCAATATACAACGACCCGGATTTTGATTGGGGTTTTCTGAGTGTGCCGCAGGTAATGTTGTCCACCGGATTCAGGATCATGAACTAACTAATACTAGGAAAGCCTTGATGGCAGAGTCATTGGACATTCCATGGGCCGCACGCTTGGCGGATCCTCTGCTATCAACCTGGGGATGCTCGTTTATCCAGGCAAAGTAACCTTTGATGCATGGGAAAAGCTGGGAAACCCAGGCTGGGATTGGGACTCCTTTGCGCCGTATCTTCGGAAATTCCACACCTATCACGCGCCCTCCGACAAAGTTAAGACTCAACTTGGAATCGAAGTCAAAGAGCAACTTCAAGGCGGAGATGGTCCAATTCATGCCACTTTTGGTACGGATTACATGGCGTACCACGAGGCTTGGACCCCCGCATTCAAAGCCCACAATTACGAGTTGACTGGAGATCCCATCGAAGGACTCGCCATAGGACCCTTCGCTGCTGGCGGTACTATCGATCCTGCCACCAAGACGCGCAGTCACGCCGGTTCTGCTTATTACAACGAAGAAGTAGCCAAGCGCCCAAATCTCCGCGTTGTCACCGAAGCTCTTGTTGAAAAGGTAGTTATGGAAGGGGAAAGTGCAACCGAAGTTCTCATAACCGGCAAAGATGGTGTACAGCGCAAAGTCAAAGCTAGTAGAGAAATCATTCTGGCTGCTGGCGCTATGAAGTCCCCTCAGATTCTTGAGCTTTCGGGTATTGGGAATCCGGAAATATTGGAGCCCAAAAGAATAAAGGTCCTCATTGAGAACAGCGGTGTTGGAGAAAACTACCAAGACCATGCACTGTGCCCTCTGAGCTGGGAAGTTGCCGATGGACAACCCTCTGGTGACATGGTGCGGATCCCCGAAGTCGCTGCTGCTGCTATGGAAGCGTATCAGACTGCAAAGGCTGGGCCATTAGGTCAGGTGTCATTCCTTTCTGCGTATATGCCGGTGGTGGACATGTCGGAAGAAGACACTCGACAGCTTCTCAAGCAATACTTGCCGAAAAGTAGCAGAAGGGAAGAGCTTCTCAAGGAAATGCTGCTCATGCCAAGGGAAGCTTCCGGCCAGTACAGCTTTGTGCCACTCCAGTTGGCGTCTAAGGCCGGCCCGCTTGCGAAAGGAATCTTTGGCATGCCAGAGGACGGGAACTACGTGAGCATAATCGTCGTGCTCAACCATCCCTTCTCCCGTGGATCTGTTCATATCAACTCGACAAACCCAACGGACCTGCCAACCGTCGACTCCGGCTACTACAGAAATGGAATCGATATGGAAATCACTGCTCGGCACCTGCTGTGGGTCGAGAAGCTGATGGCCACGGACCCGATGGCGCCGCTATTGAAAAAGGGCGGGCGTTGCATTCACAATGACAAGCCGGTTGCTGATTTAGAGGAAGCGAAGAGGGTTGCAAAGGAGACTGTTATCTCCAACTACCACAGCTGTGGAACATGCGCGATGATGCCAAAGGAAGAGGGTGGAGTTGTCAACGAGAAACTGATTGTCCATGGGACACGAAATTTGCGGATTGTGGATGCGAGCGTCTTCCCGTTGATACCGAGGGGAAACATTCAGTCCAGCGTCTATGCCGTCGCCGAGAAAGCTGCCGACATGATAAGAAAAGACAATGCTTGATGAAGAGTAGAAGTAAGCGTTTTGTTCAAAGAGATAGCTAGGCGCTGAGTAATCAAAGTTCACGAGGATCACCACGTGATACTGCACAGACCATCACATCACAAACGCTTGCCTTCACGTCGTCGCAGCGGCACCTCACCCAACTGCCAAACAACAGCATGGTGAAAAAGCGCTTGGCAAACTCGCTAAGCTTTCATGTTAAAAAACTTCGGTTCGACGCACTTGAATGGGATACGCCTCTGAAGCCTTTGCGGCTTGCTCATGAGCAGATTTGTTCATTCAACGTCGGTAAAGATGGCGAATCGCTCTATGTTCCAGGTAAGTCTCTAGGGAGATCTAGTTTGAAAGCCAGCTAAAGGTATCAGGAACACCCCCAAACTGGGCCAGGAAGCCGCTACCGCGGAATACTCCTTTGCTCCCGCGTGTACGGCATGTGACCTCGCGGGATCCGCTGTTGAGAGAATGTCATTTCACGCCGATGCTCACTGCACTTGCAATAACCAATCCGGCATATAATCTCAGCGACGTGTTCTTTATAACCACGAGTGCACTCTTACAGAAGTTGATGGAATTGATTCAGTCTAACCAATACCGCACCATACCTGAGGCTTTCAAAGTTAATGTCTCGATGGTGGGAAATACCGCATTGATGAGCTTGGATGTCGAAAAACCCTGGGAACGCACGGCAATGCAGGAAGAATTCACTGAACCAAAGCCAGGATGGGAAGACAGTTACGTACACTGCCGAGCGATACGCTACAAATTACACGGGCTTGATGTTATTGTTGAGCACCCGGTCGACGCGGACACTAGCCAGTATCGTTCGCCCACACGTTCGCTCGTACGGCAAAGGCTGGAGAAGCCATACCTACCCCAAATGCTTTTTCCCCCGAAGGATTTTAAAGGACGACCCAAAAAGACTGCACCATCAGGAAGAGTAGTTCCGCCAGCAAAGCCAGGAGAAGATACGCGCCTTGGGGATTCAAATGTACACTTTTGCGGGTTCGGCACCCGCCCAGACCGGTTCGGGTCTATTCGACCGTTGAGTTCACAGCACGAGCAGCAGAATTGGTCCCCTGAGACGTTTTACAAAGAAAAATTGAGACGAGCGGACCTCTGGTTTAACCGCTCACCCATGTCCTTAAACTATGCGCAGGATCCCCACAGGGAGACGGTTGATGGGATCCCAACTGACATGCACAGAGTGTATGGGCATAGAATTTTTACGATGGATCATCGGCATAAGGAGTTTGCAAAATTCTCAGCGAAGGCAATCCTCGAGACAGAGTTACTTCTTTTTGGGTTAAGGAAGATGGCTAAGAAATCGCGTACTGGCAGCTGCCAAGTTTATTGGAGTCCTGATGAGGAAACTCTTCTGCAACGCCAACCGATCAACCTATTCAGTCCAATTCAAACTGTACCGGTTGGATTAAGGCAGCAATTCTGGCCGGGATCGGATGAGGATGTAAAGCGGGTAGAAGAAAGAAGAGCTAAAGTTTTACGCAAGATGGGAGTTAAGCCCAATGTGTAAGAGTAGATTCTACGAAAATCAGATGTTTACGCAAGAAAAATGCTTTTTATAGCTAAATCAACTGTAGTTCTCAACAAGACATTTGTCAGGCCACAAAGCCTTGGGTAGATAGCAGCCTCCATAGTCATGGCATTCTCGCCCGGGTTACATGGTATTTACGTGCGACCCAGGCCTACGAATCCTCTTCAAGGATTCGTCTCTTAGTAATCTCAGCCTATTGTTCTGCTCCTTGCCCCCTGTTTACACTCGTGCCTCGTATAGAGCTATCCGAAAAGGGCTCTACATTACGGTAAGGGCGTAATTTTCTCGTCATAAACCTCTGCAACCCCGGACGGGAAAGTGCAGCTAGTGGTGCCCCTTAGATCGGTTTGACACTCGGTGTAGTTTGTTTCCACGAAGCGTGCGAATCTCTGGTGAAATGTCCTGAGGAATAGTCAGTAATTACGACCGCAAGAGTAAACCTTAGTAAGAGCCTTACTGAGTGCTTGAGTCGGTGAAGTTATGCCGTATCTCAAAAGTGAAGTTTTCATGTGTCCAGTTGACAACGTACCAGTCCCAGCTAGTCGAATCGGCACAAGGTATCTGGATCCGATACTGTTAGTAGGTATCGTCTGTATATTCGGAGCAAGTGCAGTTTATACATAATCCGTCGGCCAGTTCAACAATGTGTCAGAAAACGACACATGGCACCATGCCCCAGTTTCATTGCTGAGGGGGTTGTTGTTTTCCCAGACCTGGAATTCCTGGTTGTTGATATTCTGACGTCGCCAGTAGTAGACATCCGTGAAGTTGAATTCGGCAGACAGGACACTGCCAGGGAGCAGGGCAAGCGTGCTGAGAATGGTGGTAAGGAACATCGTTGAATTGATGGATTGTAGACAATTCGATGAATAAATGCGCCGAAGAGCTTGCCATATTTATATTTAGACCTCTTCTCCGCGCTAAGCAGCACCTCGCATATACGAGAAGTTACCCTTAAACGAGAAGTAACCTAGTATACAGCTTAGTTCGTATATGTATTAGGCTGCTTACGGGTGCTGACAGCAGGTAGATCGGTGTGACCTCGCTTGGATAAAAGTAATCCGTCGTAGCAGCAGCAGCAGCAGCAGTAGTAGCGAACGCAGCAAAAATTGCAGCAATTACGGCTAGAGAGTGTGCTGCGCGGATGGCGGGAACCGTAGTGATCGGGGGCGCGGGAACGGAGCCGGGCGCGAGCTCGTTTGCAGTAGAAAGAAGCTGGCCAGCTTGCTGGCGTTATCTAAGCCGATGATGCCCTGGCGGACGGTCCCGTCGCCGAACACGGTACCGGGCCTCACGGTAAGGTACTTGACGGGCTTGGGCTTATGCTTCTGTTCGCGGCCGGAGAAACGGGCGAAAGCGCGGTAGTGGCGGCGGTGATTACATCCATCTGTGGCATCTCCCGTTAGCTATGTGCCTTGGAGGGCAGCTCCATTAGATAAAGCACGTAGGCTCATAGCCGAGTTCATCGTGGCGACTCCTCGCAGCTTACGAATGCGCTAGGACCGTCCTGTCGTTCCTCTTAGTGTAACTTGTAGTCTTTTGGCTGATTTTTGCCCTGATCATGTGGCACTGTAGAAGGCGCTCAGGCAATGTTTGGAGCTATTTAGGGTACGATACATGCTTTTACGTCTTAGAAAGTCTCTATATACAGCTAGGTAGACACATTTGCGAGTCTTTATCTGGAGTGGTAGCACTCGTAGCGAACCGTCGTTCGCAGCTTGACTGTCAAGCAGGCAAAGGTTGTCAGTCATTCGATCCGCTGAAATGCTGAGACCATGGGATGTTGGCGCGACACACCGTCCGGGTTGCACTGGTAGACTTAAGTTTCGGATAGGGAGCAGGTCGTTGGCTATCTTCTTGGCTACAAGTGGTCGGCTCTCTTCATCGACTGAGGTGGATCAAAGACGTATTTACGCCAGGTAAGTTTGGTGCAATTCGCCAATCGCGGGTCGAGGCCAGTAAACAGGGCAATATCTGTAGGGAGAACGAGATGGGGCAAGTAGTCCTCGTCGTAAATGGTAGCGCAACTGTCCTTGCGTAGGCCATGCCAGTCAGAAGGCCAGCAATCAACCATCCCGGTGTATGCGGAGGCGGGCACAGGGTAGTTAAAATCGGTTATGGTTACTGGAAGGGTAGTCATTCTGGGTGAATTGCTGAAGTGGATACTGGAAAGAGAGTTAGGCGGCACGCCGATGATGGTTTTGGTATACTGTCCAAGGCATAGGTTGGCGTAGAGAGACTCGAAAGAAAGGTAAACAGTAGGCGAGGTAAGGGTGAAGCCCTCGAAGACAGTAGTAACGGGTTCGACCGGAGTAGGGGGTGGAGACGTAATATGGTGAGTGTCGGTGGTGTGAGTGTCGGTGGTGCAGAGAGCTGAAGGGTCTTTTGATTCGTCCCAGTAGAGTAACCGGACATGGCCGGCATCGAGGCGGCAGCTCAGGCGACCGGCGGGAATCAGACAATCCGAAGTATCCAAGACACAATTAGGGGCTCGTTGTGCTTCCTTGGTGGGACTTCGCGTTTTCTCTTCTTCGTTATATGATGACACCAATAGGTCGCACCCGTGGTAGTTATACTGGCATGTTGGTGTAGGGCCCGGATAGGAGGGAGCGCTAGTAAATAGTATAGACTCTGTCTGTGGGACATAGGCTAAGCCTGAACCTGGTGCTCGCGGCCAGCCGTCGCAGAGTGTAGAGGCGTGTCTGCTAGTATTTCCCACCCATATCGATGTTAGCGCCGTGTAGGTGCTTTCAAAGATCCTTTGATTCGCTGAGAACCAGCTGTCATATCTTGTGACGTAGTTAGATTTCTCCGCATAACAGCTGAGGACAGAGGCTATGTCGGTAGAGTCTTTGCCCGTCCAGGTATTCGTAATGGATGGGGTGATGCTAGATGTGCTCGGCGTAACAGTGGAGGGAGTGGTGATGGTGGTCGAATTAGTCCGAGTTACGACAATAGAAGTGAGGCGAGTCTTGGTTAAGGTTACTGTCGTTGTGCTGTCCAACGATTCGGAAGAAACCTCTGTGGAGTTTGACGATAGATAGCCGGCTGAGAGATGAAAGCAGAAAGCAAGAAGCAGCCAAGAGAGCTTCATTTTCGCACGTTTGTACATGGAGTATTCGTTGTATTGGGCTAGCCGGCTTATAAGGCCATCAGCAGCGGGCCAGCGGCTGCCGCCGGAGCATTAGCATGATTTTGACTTGCCCAAAAGCGGGCGACACCGTAGTTAAGCGACATAATACATGTAAAACCTTAACTGCGGGGTGGTCAGCAGCTAAAAGAACTTGGTACCTAGCGTGCTGCACGATTGAGTTTTCCAGGGGAATCCACTGTTGGCTGGGGCTGAGCTCGCGGTCTAACGCACCAACGACTTTTTTGGGGGCGAAAATTTGGTTTGAATGACTACTGAGGTTGGAGGGAGAAAAAAAGCGCTGCAGAGGAAGACGAAGCGTCGGAAGGCTGCACCACAGCACGCAGTGGAGGGGTGAACGGGCGGTACCGGTCGTACGGCCCGCTGAAGCCAGACAGGATGGCGCGCTGGGCAGTTAGTTTTGCATCCCCTGCATACAGCCCCCACGCCACCCCTCCCTTTGCCCTCTTATTCTCGTCGGCCGATCCAATAGGCGCCTCTGAGCTCTCGCAGTAGCCCAAAGTGCCCGGATAATCATTTAAAGATTCCGTGACGCCTGAGAGCGACGTGCGAAGAAAAAAAAAAAAAAAAAAAAAAAAAAAAAAAAAAAAAAAAAAAAAAAAAAAAAAAAAAAACTAATGGCATTTTTTCTTGACAGAGTGAACGGTCATTCATGCGAGTGGTCGTGTGATATGGCGTGTGAGAGCGGTGTGCATTGGATGGGGGTAAGCATGCAGTTCGTATTGCTCTGTCCATGCGGATCGAGGTAGGTGAACGTGGGATGGGCGTGTTAGGCCCCAGACCTGCGGCGGCAACAGCAGCCCGACCAACGCCACCACCACCGCCACTCACCATCCAAACTACGGCTTCCTAGCCAAAAACTTTGGCGCCTCCGCCATCTCTGTACTCCGCCAGCTGCACGCCCGTTTTGTAAGTCCCAGCTCTTCCCAACCCGCATCCGGCAGCAGTTCCTGCATCGTTGAAGAGCTACGTGCCGCAGGGCAGAGTAGAGAGAAAGAACACCAAACCGAAAGTAAGGACAGCGTTTCCCAACGATGCGAACGTCTTTATATGCGTATGGTTGCGTTGTGCAGTGCACTCGAGTGACGCTGGGTACGGGAGGTCGGTCTGCGGAAAAGCGTTCCGGTGCGGGAGATCTATTTAGTCTTTTCCTGTCCCCATGGAATCGAGCGGGAGGTTATAATTAAAGCCTAGAAACGCAGAATAGACACCTTCTAGAATGGAAATAGGTTATAGGGAAGAGAGGTGTTCCGGAGGCTTGCCGTCCGTCCCCACGCGTTCCTGCGTCGGTCGCACGCTCTCGGCAATAAAGGCAACGTTTCTTCTTGGGAGGTACATCATGTAGTACGTCAGGCTGCGTTTAGTACTTAGTTTACCGTAGCGGAACTTTACGGATGGCGCTCCGATAGGAGTATAGGGAAAGCGTACAGCGCCTCGCGTAGCACCGCTACTTCCCACTACCGCCTACACGCCTTCAGCGCTCTATTCGGTGATGATTTCCGCTGTCCTTTGACAAAGCTTCTCCGGGCAGCTGCGGCGTGCGGGGGTTCTGATTGGCTGCTGCAACCCGGGCACATGGAAGAGAAGCGGTTGACTTCTGGTCGATACTAACAGCACATATACCAGGAAAAGGTTTATACGAGAAGCAGCGAAACAGATAAAAAGGCGGTCTTTCCAACATAGTCCTGCGGGTAGCGTGGGCTGTATGATAGAGCACGTCTACCCGGCTTCGTAAGCTGACGTTTATTATTAGCCTCGGTGCCTATGATAGTGGCGCTGGGAGGCGTTTAGCGCATCGTATAATATGGTTCCTACTGCAGCCACTTATTGCCTGTTTTCTTAGGATTTATGTGGTGACCTATCCGATCATCACCTGAAACGCAAGAATGACGAGGGTTAGTTTGCCAGACGCAAGCCACAGGCAATGAAACCTGCTAATTGCAGCAAACAACGTCACAGTCGAGTTGATTGGTCTCTAAACGTTTAGGCCGCAACGATAGCCCAACTCGCAGCCCAATTAATAATTGGCCTCCGACCCCAGATCTTTGTTGCAGACGACGTAGCAATTACTTCAAATCCGCTACTGGAAAACAGTTCCACAACTCCTCAAAATGGAAGCCGGTCTTATCCGTCACCGAGATGAGACAGTAACCGAGGGGCATCGCAATGATACAGAAAGCCTTGCCCAGGCAGACCAGAGCTCTGCACGCCAGAGCCTTCTTTCTCTCAGCTCAGAAGATGATACCACTGCGCACGATGACCAAATCTTGGGACAAGAACAAGGACAGTCCGCTTCTTCTAGCTCTTTCGATAGAAGAGTTCCTCACAAAGCCTCGGTGGGAAGCTTTGGTTTCCTCAACTTCATCCGGACGCAGTGGCTTTACGAGATCTTGGCCAGTAGCACTGCTATTTTGGCTCTAGTCGCAATTATCGTCACTCTTGGAACCTACGACGGCCGAACTCTCCCGAAATGGCCGTACCGAATCTCCGTAAACGCTCTCGTATCAGTTTTTGGCGTTATACTTAAAGGCTTGATGTTGGTTCCTATTGCTGAAGGTTAGCTTCCAGATCTATACCATCGTCCAAGATGGCTGCTTGATAGTTAAAATACTAAGATAGTATATTTACTAATAAGTATTGTTATAGGTCTTAGCCAGCTGAAATGGCTTTGGTATAGTGATCCCCGTCCACTTAATCATTTTTCTAAATTCGACGAGGCAAGTCGTGGTATTTGGGGCTCAGTTAAGCTATTCCTTATGCTTCGTGGAAAGCATATACCCTCCCTTGGAGCAGCTATTACAGTTCTTGCCATGGCAAGCGACCCCTTTATTCAGCAAATTATCCGGTATCATTCATGCAAAACGACCGTTAGCGACGAAAAAGCGTATATTTTACGCACTAGGAACTACACCGGAGGCGGCCAGACCTTTAAGCAAGGGGTTTCCACTTTAGACGGTGGGATGCAGGCAGCTTTACACCAAGGAGTCCTGAAATCATACTCTAGAATTGACCCCACATGCGCTACAGGGAATTGTTCCATTTCCAACTACAGATCTGTTGGCATGTGCCACAGTTGTCGTGGAGTTAGCGACAAGATTAAACAGACTGGTCCGACTGGGTCCAATTGGACTTTAAATTCTGGGATCAGCCTTGCCCCCCCCCGGAGCAGAGGGCACAGTCTTACTAATGCACACGAACAATAGCAACTGGTTTACAGAAAGCTATTACTCCAACAATATCCAAGGGCTCTCTCGAACACAAATTCTGAGTCTTACTTTCAAGGAAGACGACAACACTTTCAACACATCATGGGTACAGAAGTTCAATATCATGGCGGTCGAATGCGACCTCAGCCCTTGCATATACACCTACAAAGCCGAAGTCAACGAAGGTGTAGCAACTGAAACGCTATTGCAAACCATTGAAATGACCCAGTCCAACGAAAGCTCTTACCCAGAGAACACAACCGACGCATTCGTCGCCATCCCGATGCCATGTCTCCTCAACGGCAACTATTACGACGCCTCCGACTTCCCCACAATGTCCAACAAGACCTACAATCGCCTGCTCCCAGACAAGAATAAGAACAACAACAGCAACAACAGCAACAGCAACACCGACGGAAACGGCGCCACAGGCATCTTCGTCCCTCCAGAGTGCGTCTTCAGCTTCAGCGCCATCGCAAATCTCGGGGCATATCTCCCCACATTCCTCGCGGGTCGCGTCGGCCTGTTCGAAGCGCTACCGGTCAATTCGGAGCCGAGCTGGATGGCGCAGGTGTACGCCGACGGGAACGCGACGCTGGCCAGTATTAATGAAACGTGGGCTTCGCTCGCCGAGAGCATAACAATGCAAATGCGTCGCGATGGCGTGGCGGGCAGCAGCAGCGCGCCCGCAGCAGGAGATGTGTGGAAGACGGAGACGTGCGTGGGGGTGCAGTGGGTGTTTTTGGCATATCCGGCCGCGCTACTGGGGCTAAGTGTGGGCTTTTTGGCGGGGACGATCTGGAAGAGTGCGGTACTAGGGAAGAGATGGATAGGGGCAGAGGCGGGGAGGACGTCGGCGATGGCGAGGGTGATGGAGAGAGAGGAGGGATGGGGGGGGATTAACTGTTGGAAAGGGTCGTCGCTAGCGGTGTTGTTTCACGGGATAAGCGAAGGGCTAAGGGATGAATATCGCAGGGTTGAGCGGGTGGGAGAGATGGAGAAGGTTGCGGGGGAGGTACGTGTACAGGTTAGGGATGAGGGAGGTGGGTATGAGTTTATTAAAACGTAAGGCTCTATAGTTCTAGGCCCTAAGTCTTTACGCTCGGATATTTATATACTTACGATTAATTAATCAATTCGTTTTACGTCTATATATAGTTATAAACTATAATAGACGGCCCGTGTAACGAGGCCTCTTTAGCCTAGGCGTTAGAATTACCTAGCGAGTGAATAGGTTCGAAGGATTTACCTTAATTAATTAATTAATTCGTTTAACGTCTATATGTAGTCTGATGTTATAGACCGCAAAGGAAATCAACCCGCAGGGTCGGGAAGACCCTATAGGAAGAAGGCCCACACGGGCCTGGAGACCACAAGGGCTTAGTAACCACAAGGGCCCGCGTCCCGCAAGGCACCAGCAGACACGTGCTAGACAAAGCCGTAAGGGAACTAAGACCACAACCCCAGAAAGCCCGCACGGGAATACACCCCGTAGGGACTTAGTCGACCAAGGAAACAACAAAGCCCACAAGGGATTACTGTCCACAAGGGCGAAAGCAGCAAGCCAACAGCAAACCTACAGAGCGATCAAGGGCAAGGAACTTATCGCGCCCGCTTTGCGAGATAGAAGATATCTATTAGGTTGTAGAAAAGCGGTCGTTAGAAAAGTGGCATAGAGGTCACGTGACGGACCCACACTGGATCAACCCCCTCGATTGATTGATTGATTGATTGATTCGTTTTACGTCTATATGCAGTTGGAAACTATGACGGACGGTCCGTTTAGGAC
>NW_022983550.1:0-113342 GCF_010093885.1 Aplosporella prunicola CBS 121167
CGCTCTGCTGCGCGGCATGGAACCAGAATAGATAAGCAGTGGGGATGGCGGGTGGCGCACCCCTATTTTTTTTTCTAACTCCTGACCCTTTTTTTCCTTTTTTTTCTTCCTCTCGTTATGAGAGCTTTCGTCACACGTCTTTCGTCGTCTGCTTCTGGGCGGCTGCTGCTGTTGTTGCTGTGGATGTTTCAACATGTTGATGTTGGTGTTGATGTTGTTGTTGCGACAACAAAAAACGAACACAGACACATACGCAAACAGAGACACAAACAAACAAATATGTAATTGTAAAGATTAAGTCGAGAAAAAATATGATATAACGTAAGCCAACATAAGGGAATGGAGGGGTAATGGATGATGATGAGTGTGTGATAGGTTGGGTGGAGATGAGAAGAATCTCACCCCGCTGATGTGATGGAGTGTGGTCCCTGGCGGGGCGGGCGGGACGGGACGGCGCGGCACTCAGTGGAGGCACGAGGATCAAGACGATGACAGCAGGCAGAGGATCATGACGGACTACCCTGCAACCTGTCATGCACCGTGCCATGGCTATCACTGGAGCAAGCAAGCGTACGTGGCGGCAGAGGAGGGGCAACAACGAAGAGCAGCGCTCCGGGTAGCGCCGCAGTGCGATAGCCGCGCCGCCAAGCCGCTAGCGGACCCTTATCGCCGCGGCCGCGGAGCCGCAAACCAACTTTTTTGACCCGCCTCCGTAAGGTCTCCGCGACGTTACTACCTAGGTACGCACCATGACTTCGCCTAGCACCACGACAATTCCCGCCAAAGCGGCTGACGCGCGCCGCGCCGCTCCTTCGCTCGACGACCACTCCGCCGACAACCAACATAAACAGCTCACGAGGCGGGCACCGACTTCCGCAGCACCGTCTACGCACGACAATGAGGCCGCCGCCGCCGCCGCGCGCCTACAGGCGGCGCAGCGCACGTATGGGCGGGGCGCAGAGCAGAAGATCCGCACGCGCAACATGAAGGACAAGAAGCTGCGGGCGGCGGTGAAGCGGGAGGAGCAGAAGGCGCGGGACGCGGCGGTGAAGGCGGCGGACGCGGAGATTCTGCTCGAGCAGGGCAGCGGGTACCTGGAGGCGGAGGGGGAGCTGGAGCGCACGTACAAGGTGCGGCAGCGCGAGATCCAGGCGGGCGTGGCGGTCGAGACGGCCAAGAAGGGCTTCGAGCTGCGCCTCGAGGGCATGGGGCCCTACGTCGCGGAGTACACGCGCAATGGGCGCGGCTTGCTGCTCGCGGGCCGCAAGGGGCACGTCGCCACGGTGCGCGACTGGCGCGACGGCACGCCCGGCTGCGAGCTCCAGCTCGGCGAGACGGTGCGCGATGCCAAGTGGCTGCACAACGAGCAGTTCTTTGCCGTGGCGCAGGCGCGCGCCGTCTACATCTACGACGCGCAGGGCGTCGAGATCCACAAGCTGGCCAAGCACGTCGACCCCACCTTTCTCGAGTTCCTGCCCTACCACTTCCTGCTCGCCAGCGTCGGCAATGCCGGATACCTCAAGTGGACGGACACGTCGACGGGCGACATGGTCATGGAGCTTCCCACGCGGCAGGGCGCGCCCACCGCGCTGGCCCAGAACCCGCACAACGCGGTGCTGCACGTCGGGCACCAGAACGGGCAGGTGACGCTGTGGTCGCCCAACAGCAGCGAGGCGCTGGTGAAGGTGCTGGCGCACCGCGGCCCCGTGCGCAGCATCGCCATGGACCGCGAGGGCCGCTACATGGTGACTTCGGGGCAGGACGCGAAGATGGCCGTGTGGGACATCCGCATGTTTCGCCCCGTGCACGACTACTTCCTGCGGCAGCCGGGCGCCTCGGTCGCCATCTCCGACCGCAACCTCACGGCCGTGGGCTGGGGCACGCAGCTCAGCATCTGGAAAGACCTGTTCAGCAAATCGCTGTCCGACCAAGAAATCGCGCAGCAAAAAGTCCAGGCCCCGTACATGGCCTGGGGCGGCGAGGGGCAGCACGTCGCGCGCGCGCGCTGGTGCCCGTACGAGGACGTCCTCGGCGTCGGCCACGACAAGGGCTTCAGCTCGCTCCTGGTCCCCGGCGCCGGCGAGCCCAACTTCGACGCCCTCGTCGCAAACCCCTACGAGACGACCAAGCAGCGCCAAGAAGCCGAGGTGCACTCGCTGCTGCAGAAGCTCAAGCCCGAAATGATATCGCTCGACCCCAACTTCGTGGGTAACATCGACCTGGCGTCGGCGGAGACGCGTAAGCGCGATCGCGATCTGGATGCTAAGCCGGAGGATCCCGTCGAGAAGCTGAAGCAGAAGGGCAGGGGCAAGAATAGTGCGCTCAGGAAGTATTTGCGCAAGCGCGGCCAGAAGAACGTCATTGATGAGAAGAGGCTGCGTGTGCAGCAGGCGTATAAGGAGCAGAATAAGCGCGAGAAGGCGGGGTTGGAGCGCGAGAGGGCGGCGTATGGACCGGCGTTGGCGCGGTTTGCGCGAAAGGGCGCGTAGGGCGGGTTGGGTGTAGGGGGTAGGGGGTGAAGGGAGGATGAGAGGGAAGGAAAAAGAACATCTTCGGTGTTGGGTTCCGGCGGTGTTTGCGGCGTACAGTAGGTAGTGTGCCTGGCTTACTGGTTCATTTTGCAAGAAGAAGAGAGTGAGGGAAAACCGGTCGATTCTTGCTTCTTTCCTATATCATATTCATATTCATATTCATATCACACACATTAGTGGGCGAGGGGATGGGCGGGCTATGTTTGTATGCTGTGTTGCGTAGGCTTGTAAGGGGAGGGGAAGAGCAGATGTATGTGGAAGTGGAAGCAAGAGATGTTTGATGTTCCGTACAGCTGGATGGGTGTGGTGTATTAGGTAATAACGCATTTCTTCACGTGGTGGTTGAAGAAAGAAAGAAAGAAAGAAAGAAAGTCGGTGCTGTTGCTTACTATATACTGTAACCAACGCAACCGCAGTCCGTCGTTCTGTGCGATATATAGTAGCTAGTCCTCGTCCTAGTCCTAGTCCTCACAGCCAGCCATCCAGCCAGCCACGCATTCACCCACCTACCCACCCACCTAAACAACCAAACAAACAAAACCCCACCCTACCTTACCTTACCTCGCCTCTCTTCTCCCCCTATCCCCCTTAATACGAAACCCCGGAAGGTAACTATTTCGTAGTAGTTAGGTAGTTAGGGCGTCTTTAACGTACCTAGGTACGTAGCCATGGGTTTCAGGTTTGTAGATTGTGTCTGGCATGTATGGACAGGGATGAGGTTCGTTGGTGCGGGCTGGTTGGTGTTGGGTTGGGTGTTGGGTTTGAGTGTTGGGTGTTTGTTTTAAATGTTTGTTGGTTTTGTTGTTAAACGGAAGTCAAAACGTATATACTGCTCCGTAGCGGGACGCTTAAGTATTAGCCTAGATAATTTACTACGTCTTAACTATATACTAACTATTGAGTAAAACCAAACCTATAATATCTCGGCTACCGAGTATTCCTTAGGTAGTTATAATAGGCTATTACGCTACGGTTAGGAGGTGCTATATAACTATATAGAAGGAAAAAGATATAAGATTTAATAGTATTTAAGAGAGTATACTGGTGGAAATATAGAGAAGTACTAGAGAATTCTATAAGGATACGGTAATAGATATTCGAAGGGTATAAAGGTACTTATAAAGGTACAGGGATGTAAATTATCTAAAGGTAGAAGGATGTTATAAAGTTTTACAGATATGTTATCATGTAGGATGAGCAATTTTTCCTATGCCTTAAATATTGTCACTGACATAACCTCAATCAAATCCTTTGATGTATCAGAATACTAACATCACAAGTTTCTTAAAACGAAAATGCCGAAGACGGACTTGACGTACAAACAACAATAAACCATATAAAACGCCAGAAAGCTCCAAACTCTACCAAACTCCTCACTCCATTTCTTGAAGGCAGATCAAAGACTTCCCTCCCCATGACAAAACGAAACCACACAAGCCTGAACGTCTCCTGTTCGCCCAGCTCTCCTCGTTCCCACATGTCGATGACCTCTCCATACATGATGCCGTGAACGTAGCATTGACCACAGAATCGGTAGTCGCCGTTCTCTTGTGGTCTGAGTATGCTAGGCATACTTGCTCCGAAGAGAACGCAGACTTTGTCGTTTGGTATCATTACTGTCGGTCCCACCCCGAAGTGCCCTTTCTCCGTGACGAAAAAGCACCGGTGATGCGAATACCCGAGACTGGTTTCAAGGAATCGAAAGCTATCGCCACCTTCAAACTGATGGTTGAATCTGGTTTCCGAGGAAAGTTCAATTCCAGCCTTGTCGAAATATGCTAGGCAATCTGCCATGCGGTCTCGGATATTTAAGGAATGCGTGCCTGTTTTCCCTCTTACTGCACCTCCTACATTGAGTGTCATGCAGAACTTCTCAAAAACATGCTCTTTTTCAGACTCGGTGGACCAGGATACCGGGTACATGTTCTTAAGATCTTCCCACAACTTCTTCAGTAGATTGAGAGTGTTCGTCTTAGTGAGCAGAGGCCCTTCTATATCCCAATAACGTAGTTTTTCAGAATAGAAAATGACAGAGTCAATTAATAGGCCTTCAACTTTTAGAACACGGTCATAGAGGGATAGGTGCTCAGCCATAGATCTGGAAACGCTGTAAAATCTATAATGGAACAAGGAATTCCAGTTAGGTATATCCCATTGGGGAGCCCAAGACGTGCGTTCGGGTGCTTGAATCGAGTCCTCTGTATGAGAAACGATTGATAGAAAATTTAGGGGGTTATCCAGTTCTAGTAATGCTGCAGCAACATTGAAGCAGAAGTCCAAAAACGGTAATGAATAATCGACCACAATGAACTGGGATTTACGAGAGTCGATACAGAACTGTTTGAATGCTGCATGCCCTAACAGTGCATACATTCTGTCTCGGTCGTCGGAACAGTCAGAGTTGCTGGCGGTGTAGAGGATAAATCGGATGTCTTCCTCAGTATCGGATTTGAAGGAAAGGTCCATAATATTTATAACATTGGTAAGATAAAGTTTGTAAGCCCTTCTGATCTTGCTGCATCTCAAGTATATCTGATCACACACAATTATGAGATCTGACCAGCTTATCCAGTGTTCGCCACAGAACACTAGAGCTTCAGAAGCAAGGCCAATCTCTTGGAGGATCCAGACGCGTGTAAACCATGGACAACAAAGAAGCTCTCCAAAAGCCTCCCACTGTGATTGTGCGACACATGCGACGTGTGCTTCGAGGTCAGGCGGTTCGACATTAGGAGAAGGATATCTAAGAGCATCGAATATGGGATACAGTGACCTCACAAGTTCAAAGGCAGCACCTGAATCGAAGTCTGTGCCCAGGCCAAGCCATACGAGGACCCTTTGGGCGCGTTCAAATATAGGCCCCATAATTTGAACTTGATGTCCACGCTCTTTCTTGTCGCCTTGGTTGATACATATAGCGTCTGCCCAAAGGGTTCGGCTAGCATTTTCATGCCTCAGTCTTCGGAGTGCATCGCGCAGGTGGATTGCGACTATAGTGTGCTTTCCATGGCAGAGGACGCTGATTTTATCTGCTGGCTCTCCCCAGGTGTAGGATATTGCTTCATAAGGTGGAGCATTGTCGACGTCTTCGATCGAAAGCTCGCATCGTATGGGGTCTTCGCCTTTGCCAGGTAATAGCTTGAGAAGTCGAAAACTCTTGCGTTCATCGGGAAGACATTTGTAGTGGTATTTCCACGAGGATCGGACCTTGGGTTTCATTGGTGCGCTGCTTCTTGTTTCCAAGTTTCCTAAACTGACTTCTCTACAATAGTCTTGTTGCTTGGCGGTGTTTCTTGGCGGTTACTATTGATCGATTTGATAGGTTGCGAATATTGCTGAAAACTCTGGCCCTTCCCCAGGCTAATTGGAATTCGACAAGGTCGTCCTCCCGTGGTGTGCCTTATCCGGGGAAGGCAACCGTCTTAAACTGATAGGGTGATGTCCCGAGTAATATCTCACAAGAGTGGAGATACCAGAAAAGTAAAGAATCGAAGATTGACCAAGGAAGTGAACAAGGAAGTAGACGAGAGGATCCCAGATCCCCAGAACACCGGGGAGGCGGGGCTTCAAATACTAAAACACCAGTAAGCAGCATTCTGACCTGTAATCCGATGCCATGCATGGCTTCAACGCCACAATATCCTTGTGATCAGCTGGACGACAAGGGTCAGCAACTCTGAACCAATACCGAATGTAGCAACCTAGCAAAAGTGGAAGGGCCGGATACACAAGGCTGAAGAAAAAGGTTATGTAGACAAGACTGATAAAGCCTAGGGAAAAGCGGGGCAGCGAAAGAAGGCGGTAGTAGTGGGGAGGTGCAAGTGTCCGATGCAGAAGCCGCAACCAACCAACCCCACCACCAAGAGACACTGCCACCAATTAGCCCACACGCACCACGACCGCCCACAATCCCTCCCATGTAATAAGTACATACCCCAAGCCCATACTAGGCACCCACTCATCCCACATCAAACACATCCACCCGCCAGCTCAAGACCTCAGAGCAATAGCATAACATAGCATAGCACAGTAACTCTGCATTGAATGAGCTACTCCCCAGTCATGCTATCCCATCCCACTCGATTCGATGCGCAACCGCCCGACCTAAGACACCAGAATATGCTGCCTCTGGATCCTCCAGCCTAGCAATTACTTCGTCTCGTCTCGTCCCGCCATAAGCCGCCCCTCGTGTGCTATTGCCGCCGCCGCCGCCGTCCCTGCGAAGAGTCCTGCTTAGCCGCTCTCGCGCCCTTCTGCGCAAACCATAGTGTGCATCTCTTATGGGTATAGCAGCCGTGTCCCTCGTAACGTGCTCAATAGAAGTCTTCTACCGGCACTTGAACCCCCATTCGCTTCACTTCACTTCACTTCAGCCCTGTCCATGCCTGGCGCGCAACAACCATCTCAATAGTCTTCCATGTCCTCGTCGCCGCCCTCCTTCTTGCCTCTACCCTTGTCCGTCCTGACCCACTCGACGAACTCGTCGATGACGCCGGGCCACGCGCCGTCTTCACTCCAGAAATTCAGGCTCTCGTCCTTCAGGCTTTGCTCCGCGAAGTTGAACAGCTGGTCCCACATGTCCTTGTTGACGGTGCGCTTCCACTTGCTCTCGAGGAACTCGATCCACCAGTCCAACCAGGGCGTGCTGCCGCTGGCCCAGTTCAGGCCCGCGGGAGAGAAGAGAAGACGCCAATACTCGATGGCTTGGTCAAGTGGGATGGCCTTCTGGCCTTGTGGCCGACCGAGAATGAACGTGTGCTTGTAGACCTTCTTCATGGGGGCGCGAGACGAGGGATCGGAAAGAGCAGGGCGCAGTTGGGCGATGGCGGCCTTTTGCTTATCGATGGTGTCGACTCTGTGAGGTGAGGGTCAGAATACAGCTCGTACGGCATCCGAGGCGCAGAGAAGCAAAGGAACCCTTCAATGGTAGAGCTTACCCTCTCGCAGTCCATCCCTCGACAAATCCCTTCCTTGTCATCTCACCCATGGTCGGGCTCTGCACCACCTCAAGCACGGCGAACGACGTGATGTCGTCAAGCGGAACGTCGAGCGCCTCGAGGTACTGCATGGTGCCTTCTATGCCGATTGTGTCCTTCTCAGCCGGGTTGTCGAGGTATTTATCGAAGAGCTTGTTGAGGTTTGCCTCTAGCGGTTTCGTGGGCGCTGCGCTAGCGGCAGAGTTGAAGTACCTGTCGACGACGCGTCTCTTTTTAGCTTTGACGGGCATGCAGTCTTCAGCTTTGCGACGAGGCATGGTGGGCAGGGAAGGAGGGGTTGTGGGGTGGTGGTTTGGGGTTGGAGAAGAAGCAGTGGTGTTGTCGTGGGCGGCATCTTTTGGCGTGATTCGACAGATCAAGAAGGCACCACCTTGGCCACTGCCTCTCAAGGACTACCATGTGAAAAGTGCCTTAATATGTTAAAGGCGCTGAGCCTCACCGCCTAGGCATTTCTCCAGCCGTATGGTCCATGTCTACGGCTACGGGCATAGTCGCATCGGAGGAGTGGGGCAGAGGCGAGGGGCTTCACGGCGGGAAATGCTGTACATACCCGTTGATCGCTTGTTCGGCATTCCAGTTGGCCGACTTGAGAATCTGCTCAGGGTGTCAGCGACGGCAACCAGCTATACGGGACGGACGCGGCTCACTCACCCTCGCAGCGGTCGTCCGGTCACAGTTGGTGAAGTTGACGACTTGCTGGATGGCGGACTTTTGGGATTGGGTGTAGGCGGGCGGCATTGTGAGGCGTGCGCGTGGGGAGCGACGGGATGCTGAATACAGAAAGCGAAGGAAAAGAAGTCTTCGTTACTCGTCTAATCTGGCGCGTCAGACTCTCATCGACCAGGTGAGAGATGGCGGCAGCGGTGACGCACGAACGCTGCCAAGCATGACGATAAGATAGCCGAATCGCATGGCTTGCTGTTGTCTTACCCGGACACGTCGTTCCTTCTCCACTGATGATAAAGGGGCACGAGGGGACACGTGGGAATCGGTTCATCTAGGTAGGCAACGTGGATAGCATCAAGTACACACACACGACGGAGCATAACCCTGGTGGTCTCTTAGGCGCCATAACTTCTCTCGCGACCAATCATATATCAATGGAGTAAGTAAGATCTCTTATGACACTTGACAGATCTTAGACATACATGAGTTACGTTACGTCAAATGTTTGGATTGGGAGCAAATACTTACTCTTCATACGTATAGACTATTTCCATGTTTTGCTGGTCTTTCGCCATAGCTCGTTAAGTAATATCAAATAATTTACACAGCACTAACAGTAACAACTTTACCAGCACTCACTTTCAACAGGACGAGGCAAATGAGGTTGATACAACCCATCTTCCGGAAACACATCTGGAAGTTACCACGGAAAGATTGGAATGGATTTCTCTTGGGGGAAACGCCGTAATCACAAGACATGTACGGAGTCGATAGACAAAGGCGTTCAAAAGATAAAAAAAAAAAAAAAAAAAAAGCAAAGCCGAACATCACTCTCTTTTGGCTTTGGTGTGGATTATTACTATGCTCTGGTAGTAATGGGTATCTTATGTTACTACTATCGGAATTCCGCACCTGATTTGATGACTTTGAGGTCTAGTCGTACCGGCAGGGTTGATCAGGTGCGCGTGAGGCGTTCCTGAAATGGTTCTGGAACCGTGTAGCCGTCAAATCCAATGGAGCGTCCTAAGCCGTCCTTGCTAAGTGATTGGATTCTTGATCTCGATCTTGACCCGAGGGCGCAACTTTAATAGTTATAAATCCTTCGTACCAGGGGAAAAAGTCCCAGCCTCAGCCCTATAGGTAGTTCGCTCACATATTTATGTACTTAACATGTGGGGCTTTAGCATCACTGCAACGGTCCACGCTGCAGTTACCAAGTAAAACAAAACATGGATAACGTATCCGAATTTTAGCATACACAAAGGAAATTTACTGAAACTAATCGTGCACCGAACCAAAGCAAAGCGACCCGGATGTTGTCGTGACCAATCGATATATCACGAGTCCGCGACCCGGCTACGTTGCCGGAATCCCAATCGCGGGGTTGAAATGTGGGGACCCGCATTGCCCCACGTGCCGAGGCAATCAACCCTTCCTCACGCTTCCCACAACACCACCGACCACGCCAAACAAATAAAATACAGAATAGATGGACGCCCAAACCGCAAACGGCACCAATAGCGTGTCTGCCGAGCCGCGCAAGCTATGGAAGCACCCCTCTCCGCGCTCCACCAAGATGTGGGCGTTCCTGCAGCACATCAACCAGAAGTACGGCTTGCAGCTGCAGACCTACAAGGAGCTGCACGCCTGGAGCATAGAGCACATAGACGCGTTCTGGAGCGAAGTGTGGCACTTCGTCGGGATCAAAGCATCTCAGCTGTTCCAAGAGGTCAACACCACCCACTTCCCTCCATGCCATCTCACGCACGCAAACAACCAGCTAACAGCGCGCACAGGCCGTTGACGCCCGCGCCCCCATGTTCCCGCGCCCCCCTTTCTTTCGCGGCGCGACCCTCAACTTCGCAGAAAACCTGCTATTCCCAGCAGGCGTGACTATCGACCCGGCCAGCGTGGCCTTAATCAGCGCCACCGAAACCGGGCGGGAAAGCGTAACCTGGGGCTCCTTGCGGGCACGGGTGCAGCACTGCCAGCAAGGCATGCAGTCCGCGGGGGTGCAGCCGGGCGACCGCGTAGCCGGCTACGTTGCGAACCACGCGGGCGCGCTCGTCGCGATGCTGGCTGCTGCGTCGCTGGGCGCGCTGTGGACGGCCGTGAGCCCCGACACCGGCGTGCATGCTGTGCTGGAGCGCTTGACGCAGATCGAGCCCGTGCTGCTGTTTGCTGATAACGCGGCGTTTTATAATGGCCGTGCCCATCCTGTGTTGCCAAAGCTGGTGGAGATTGCGGCGGCGTTGCCAAGCTTGCGCGCTGTGGTTGTGCTGCCTACTGTTGCTGGTGTGGAGGTCGATTTGGCTGCTGTTAAGGTCCCGGGAGGGAAGGCGTGCTCATATGCTGAGTTTACGGTGGCGGGTGTTTCTGGTGGTAGGAGTTCTGAGCTTACATTCAAGCAACTGCCGCCCGACCATCCGGTCTATATCCTCTACAGTAGCGGAACGACTGGCGCGCCAAAATGTATCGTTCATGGTGCGATAGGTACTCTGATCCAGCACAAGAAGGAGCATGTCCTTCACTGCTCGATAGGCCCTGGCTCTCGCCTTTTCTACTACACCACCTGTACGTGGATGATGTGGCACTGGATGATCTCAGGTCTCGCCACTGGTGCCACATTGGTCCTATACGACGGCTCTCCCTTCCGCTACATGTCTTCGAGCGAGCCCGGCACATCCGTTCCGGACGACCTTGCCATGCCGCGCCTGATAGACGAGGTTGGGATAACGCACTTCGGCACTTCAGCCAAATATCTCTCAGTGCTTGAGCAGAAGAACGTCAGACCACTAGAAGGGCTCTCTTTAAAGACTCTCGAAGCAATCTACAGCACGGGGTCTCCCCTCGCACCGTCCACTTTCGAATACGTCTACGAGGCCTTCCCATCTACCATCAACCTCGGCAGCATCACCGGCGGCACAGACATCATCTCCCTGTTCGGGGCGCCCTGCCCCCTCACGCCCGTATACTCCGGCGAGATCCAAGTCGTCGGACTAGGCATGGCTATCCGCGCCTGGGACTACCAGGGCAACGACATCAGCGACACAGGCGAAGCTGGCGATCTCGTCTGCGTGAAATCGTTCCCATGCCAACCGGTGCAGTTTTGGGGTGTGGATGGTGAGACAAAGTACCGCAAAAGCTACTTCGCACAGTACACTAGCGGCGCGCCAGTGTGGCACCATGGCGACTTCGTGCGGATCAACCCGCGCACGAGCGGGCTAATCATGCTGGGGCGCAGTGACGGCGTGCTGAAGCCCGCGGGCGTGCGCTTCGGCAGTGCGGAGATCTACAACGTGCTGCTTCAGAGGTTCCCAGAACAAGTCGCTGACGCGCTATGCGTGGGGCGGAGGCGCGAGACGGATACGGACGAGTCGGTTGTGCTGTTTGTGAAGATGGCTGAGGGTGTGGCGTTTGGCGCACACCTGGTCGATGCGATTAAGGCGGCGGTGAGGGGCGCGTTGAGCGCGCGACATGTCCCTGCGAAGGTGGATGCGTGCCCGGATATCCCGGTTACGGTTAATGGGAAGAAGGTCGAGGCGGCCGTGAAGCAGATCTTGTGTGGGTTTAATGTTAAGACTTCGGCGGCGGTGGCGAATTCGGAGTGCTTGGATTGGTATCGGGAGTGGGCAAGGATGAATTAGAGATGGATAGACCATGTTTCTCCTAGATAGATGGACTCAATCGTAGTTTCCTCGTCTGTGCCTGTCAAATCAGCTTCTTCATTTCTGGCTTAGTTTTGCTGCATTGAGAAAAGTGGTCAACTCTTCCTCCTGCCATGATTTTGAAGACGGCGTGACAATAGTTTTCGTGACCAGAACCATTATTTTGGGGGACAGCAAACGAGCAGTTGATTGGGAACTAGAATGTAAGAGAATGCCTCTGGAGAAGTTGTTAGAGGTTAGAACCAAGCACTGGTTGGATACGGGCCGGGCCGCCCCACCCGCAGATCGCCGGGGCGGGCACAACGCACGAGACGAGGAAGGACTCGAGGTTTCATCAACTGCCAGCCACTTACCGTACACCTCTCAACCCGCGAACGCAAAGACAACTGAAGACGCATCTCTTCGAGGCTAGCACTCCCGCCAGAGCACCGGACCCCAGCGCATCACGTGTGTGGTCTAGCTACGTCATTGCATCTGCTGGCACGGACCCAGGACGGGCAGGCAACAACAACCGACCTTCGACGCATCCATCTCGCAATCTTTTCTAAATCTGTCCATTCCTCCACCCCCCACCGTAACACAGCATGGCCGAACAAACCCCTACCTCATTTACCAATCTCCCGCTCGACATTTTGCTGCTCATCGTGCCCTATCTCGACGCGCCAAGCTTCCTATCCTTATGTAGCACATGCAAGGCTCTCTACGACCCCATCCTTCGTCTCGATGCCGGCTACTGGCGGCACGCTACCCAGACGACGTTCCGTGTCCCCAACCAACCCGTCATCCAAACTGATGCCCAGCGCTGGCGCCGGCTCTACAAGCGTCTGCTCACCCAAAGCCGCATCTTCACCTGGGGGAGCAACACCCATGGATGCCTGGGCCATAGCGTGCACCAGCTCTCCGATATCCGCCATCCACGGATGGTTCCCTCGCGGCCACGCTACCAGAACCTCAACGCTTCGACCCCGGTTGAGGTGGACGGTACACGTGAGCTCGGCGTCATTGCGGATCTGCAATGCGGTGGGTGGTCCACTACGCTGCTGACCGCTAAGGGAGTGCTGTATTCCGTGGGAGTGATGGACGGTCTGAGGTTCTCGCAGCTTGGAGATGGCACTCTCAAGCCGCTTAGGTATCCGTCTCCCCATGAGAACAGCCCCAGTGCTGCCACCACCATCCAGCAATTCTCTGCGGGTAGATCCCATGTCCTTGGACTAGCGGACAGCGGGAGGGTGTGGTGCTGGATGAACAGCAATGCTGCAGCGCAGCACATCAAGTTCGCGGATCTCAGGATTGTGGATACTGAAGAACCTCCCACTGGTGACTCAGAATCGTTGCCGGGTGGCCGTGTGCGCCAAGTCGTGGCTGGCTGGAGTGCGAGCTCTGCGTATGTCACGGGGCTTGGTATCTTGCTGTGGCAGACTCAAAACGCAGAGACAATCACAGAGCGTGCCACTGTTCCTAAGACTGGCTATCAGCGTCCCAAGGGCAACGTTCGCGAGCCCGACGAGGAATCCCGACTTCTTGGAGAAAACGTCGGCGAGATCGTCAGCTATATCGTTTTGGAGCACTTTGTCGTCTTCGTCACTGACATTGGAAGATTTTTTGCAACCAAGATGGACTGGAGCAGCGCATCAGTTGTAGAAGACGTCGTTGAGTTGAGGGCCCTTCGAGATGAGTCTGGCGGTAAAAGCAACGCTAAGATTGATATCCAAGGCTCATTTAAGTCGTTTGCAGCGTTCAGGGGAGACGAAGTCATCACTTCCAATCAGGATTATCTAGAGGCTTGTTGGGCCTCGAGGGAAGCTCCGTGGGAAGACCACTCTGCAATCTCGGGACTAAAACGTATCCCGGCTCTTCAGAACTCGGATGTCATCTCAGTCGCCTTTGGCGATTACCACTTCCATGCTCTTCACAGCAACGGCCGAATCACCTCGTACGGTAAGGAGCCGCAACGCTGCGGTGCCTTTGGTCTGGGAGGCGAAGGTGACCCCGAAGGCCGCATCAGAGGCATCCGGTATACCGGAAACACGCTCGACGGCGGTCTCGTGGCGCATGCTTACACACGTGGACGCACCATATGGTTCGAGCCGGTGAAGAAACAGTGGATCAGATTCTTGACCTCTGGAGGCAAAGATCCTAACGAAGCGAAAGAGAGGATGAGAATGGCAGTCACAGATCCCGTCGTGCAGGGCGAGCTCAGCGAGTGGTTTGAGCAGGAAGGATCGGACTGGGACAAACATCCCGACTTGCAACAATACGATGAAGATGGCCTTGGCGCCTACTTTGCGCTGAGCGTCACGGCTGCTGGATGGCACAGCGGGGCGCTGGTGTTGGTGAACGAAGAGCTTGCGCAGAAGGTGGAAGAGAGGTGCGTCGCGAAGGCGATCCCACCACAAGAGCAAGACCAACAGCAGCAACTGCCGCCGCCAGCAGGCGACGAAGCCACCGCGCAACAAGAATCACCAGACAACAGCGCCAATAACGCCGGTGTCAGCCGTCTAGAAAACATAGCACTTTGGGTAAACTCATGGGCGCGCTGGTTTCTGGGGATGCCCGACGCTAACAATGCCACTTTTTCTCCGCAGACACAAGCACCCGGTGGCCGTCGCCCGCGTCACGATGCTACGGCCGACCACTTTACGCTGTTGGAGAACTACGGCGCGAGCCCGGGGGCCGGGCAGCTGTACGTGTGGGCCGAGGACGATTTCCCGCGTCTACGGCTGAGCGACGGCACCGAGATGCCTGGGCGGGTGCCGTTCAGGGAGTGGAAGTACGGGCGGCCTGAGTGGGTGTTGGATGCAGATGGGCTGCCGTAGCATGCACTCAGCCTGAATTAGATTGGACGATCCGACATAAATGGAAATGAATTGCTCACGTGCGCATACGGCTGAAGATGAGGAGACGACGACGAAAGAAAATCTGCAGCTTTCCAGCCCCGGGACAAGAAAGGGCGACTCCACGTGCTGGAGGTTGGCAGGGCCGGGCCCTTGCATGTTCGACAAGAGAGGGGTGGGTCCGGGCGAGGTGGAGTGTTGCACTGATCAGCGGAAGAGGCCGGAGACGCGGATCGCTCCAGCGATCCACTTCTCCTCAGCCCTCAGCGCCCAGCCCGTCAGCCTTGGAGAGTAACATTCCCCAGGCCCTCGCGACAACACCCAAATGCCCCTCCTCGCCATCGCCACTCGCCCGGACCATTGGCCATGCCGCGTCGCGACTGCGTAATATGTCCTCTACAGTCCCCATGCCGACACGGCGGCGGCGTGACGACGACGACGACGACTCGGACGCCGCCGCCGCCAGCGCAACGACCGTGACGCCTGACACTATAGACATGGTACGTACCGCGCGGAACCCACCACAGCTGCAAAACTGACCGGAACGACAGCTCTGCACGCCCTATGCACTGCCGTCGGGCGGCGTGCTGACCCTGGGACCCTCGTCGACCATCACCCTCACCGCTGACGCCCTCTTCTCGCCGCACTGTACCGCCTACGATGGCCCCATCCGCGATATAACCGACGTTGTCGACTTGCAGGATCCCTTCCATGCGTCCGTCACGCCGCAGGTGTACGCCACGGGTGCCGCGACGGTCGTGTCGTGGATGTTGGTCATCATGTTGCTCATCACGCCGCGCACCTTCTTCGTCGGCGGGGCCGGGGGGCGGTCGGGCCTGATGGGCCGGCGCGGCATGATCGGTGGCGCGTCGGGCGGCGCGTCGGTCATTGGCGTGGGCTCGCGGCCCTGGCTGCAGAAGGTGGCGGCCCTGACGGTCGCCGTGTCCATGACCATCGCCACGGCCGACACGTTCCGCGTCGCCAAGCAGCAGTACGAGAACGGCTACATGGACGCCGACGACATTCGCCGCGAGGTCGTCGGCGGCCTGGAGATTAAGATTTCGCGCGTCATCTCCGACGTCTTCCTGCTGCTGGCCCAGGTGCAGACGCTAATACGCCTGTTCCCGCGCCATAAGGAGAAGGTCATCATTAAGTGGGTCGGGTTCGCCCTTATCATCTTGGACATGGCCTTTAGTTCGGTCAACAACTTCGAGGGAAACGACATTGGCCGGCCCGCGCACTTTAAGGACGCGATCCCGGCACTAGCATATCTCTTTGAGCTGGCCCTCAGCATGCTCTATGCGGCGTGGGTCCTGTATTACGCCCTCACGAAACGACGCTACGCCTTTTACCACAAGCTGATGTACAATATCTCGCTTGTCGCTCTACTGTCTGTCATTGCCATTCTGACACCAATCATCTTCTTTGCCACGGATATTTCTAATTACACTGTTGCGGGATGGGGGGACTACTTCCGATGGGTGGGCGCCGCGGCCGCGAGCGTCATTGTGTGGGAGTGGGTGGAGCGCATAGAGGCGCTAGAAAGGGAGGACAAGAAAGACGGGATTCTGGGGAGGGAGATCTTCGACGGCGACGAGATGCTGGACGTCACCCCGTCGGCGGAGATCAATTGGCCGGGGCTGCAGCGCGTGCGCCAGTTACGGGACGATCGGAGGAGCGGCGGCGGGGGTGGTAGCGGCGTCTACGCCTCGGGCACCAGCACCATGGGCTCGGGCGTGTCGCAGCGGCCGTTCCGCATGCGACAGCAGCAACAACAGCAACAGCAGTACGAAGATGGGCGCTTCATACCGCTGGGGCCGGTGCATTCGAATGCCGACGGCGACACGCGGCGCGGGTCGGGGCCAGCGGGCTCGTTAGACACGCGCGGCTTCCCCGGGAGCCCGACGACGGCGACTCCGGCGCGACCGGCCCCGATCGCGACGCCGGTGAGCCGAACGGACTCGGCGAGCGTCGACAGCACCGTCTACGCCGTGCGCTATCACTCTGTCGCCGACGCGACGCCCCGCCAGCAGCAGCCCCCCACCCCGGCCGGCCAGGGCCCGGACCACATCCGCTTCGATCTGGGGCCGAGCAGATCCAAGCAGGCCCAGGACCACGACGGCCCCGCCGATCTGGAGCGGCAGCAACGTGGGGGGCCCGAGCGCGCCAACAACGCGCTGTGGAGAGCCCTGGCGCGGCCGTTCAAACGGCGACGAACCACGCCGCCGCCGGAGATCCTGGGCGCGCGCATCATCGAGCCCGCCGCTGCTCCCTCTACTGCTACTACTACCACGACGACGGGGGAAACAGCCGAAGACTCACCTGGTGGAGGGGACAGGCCCGAACGCCGCGAGCTGCGGCAGGCGGCGCAGAACTACGCGTGGTGGGATGTCAAGGGACGGATGGGCGCGATGGCGGGCGAGGTGGGTGAGGTGCTGCTGGAGCGGACGGCGGCGGGGCGGCTGCGCAGCAACAACAACGACGCGCAGCAGCCCATTACGGTGATTCCGGCGCAGCCCCGCGGGGGCAGAGCGTGGTCGCCGGACGCGCTGACGGCGCTATCGGTGTCGGCGGCATCGTCGCCGGCGAGGTCGTCGCAACGAGAGGAGCGAGGTGAGGGTGATGGTGACAGCGAGGTAGAGTGGGGCATGGGCGGTCGCGACTTGGCGACGACGCCACAGCAGCAGCGCACTACGCCGGCAGTGTCGAGTCCGCTGGCGCGCGAGGCTGAAGGCGGTGATAATAGATTTAGTGGCGGTGGAGGAGCGGAAGCGCGGTGATGTTTTTTTTTTTTTTTTTCCCATGTTTTCACAAAAGCGATGGCAGGCATTTTTCGGAGTGGCATTGGACAGGCATTGGAGGCATTGGCATTGGTATACCTGGACTTGGAGCATCTGGAGTTTTTTCTACGATACCCGCTCGCAGCAAGGATTTACATGGCCAGCTTGGCGCTCGGGCCGCCCGTGTGCGTGCTGGCAGCGTCCGAGCTCGCATTGCGTATCGCTGGCGTAGCAGAAGATACAACACATCCATCTCTTCTTCGAACCTTCGACACTTTCCTCTTTTTTTCCTCCCAAGTGACTTTGTGAGAGAGTGGGAGAGACTGCGAGTGAGAATTCGAGAGATACCCCCCTGAGGCGCGTGGTTCGTCTCTTTGCATAATTGTAATACCCCCCCATACAACACGCATCTCGTTTCAGGTAGCCACGACGGGCGACGACCACCACAGGCAAGCATACCTACCTCCCCTCCCCCCCCAACCAACCAACCAATCATCCACCATGTCGCTCTTCGGCACTTCGCCCGACAACGACAGGCCACGCTCCGCCCTCTTTGCCGACGACCTCGCCAGCGCCGGCTCCGAGTCCCCTCCACGCTCCGTCTCGCGCCTGGCCAACACGACGACCAGCAGCGTAGCCGGGACCACCCTGTTCGCCGACGACGACGATCCGGGAGCCTCGTCGCCATGGGCGCTGCCGACGCCGCGCCAGCGCACCAGTAACCTGCAGGCGCTGCTGCCGGCGGGCGCGGCCGTGCCGTCGAGCTACGGCGCTGCGTTCGAGGCCGTCATGGCGGCGGGAGCTCGCTTCGGCGGCGGAGCGGGCCTCACGGGCGTGCGCCGCGTGCTCAGCGCCAGCGGCCTGGCTCCCGACGAGCAGCGCCAGGTGCTGGATCTGGTGGTGCCCGAGGGGCGGCTCGAGTCCGGGCTGGGGCGGGCCGAGTTCAACGTGCTGTGTGCGCTGGTGGGGCTCGCGAGGGAGGGCGAGGATGTTTCGTTGGATGGCGTGGATGCTCGGAGGGACGGTATGTGCTGTGCTCGAGTGCTGCTGTGCTGATTGCGTTGATTTGGAAGCTTGAGGAGACGAATATCACATGAAGAAGACGAAGAAGAACAAGTAGCTAACGTATTGCCCGCCGCAGACCTCCCCGAACCACACCTAGACGTGGCGCTCCTGCGCGAGCCCGTCGACGACGACAACAACAACAACAACAACAACGACTACCTCGCACCGCCGCCTCCTCCATCCGGCATGGCTACGACGCCACCGGTGGGCGCAGATGCCACAGGCACGCTCAAGCACGCACCCATCACCCCGACGACGCGCAAGACGTCGTTCGGCCTCGACGCCGACCCATGGAACAGCCCCGACCTGCACAAGGGCCACACGCACCGCGTGGAGCAGGCCAATGCCACGCTGAGCGGCGCCAATGGGCACCACAGCGTCGGCAGCGTCAACGCGCGGCCCGCAGGCGCCGTCAGCGCAACTGACGACAGGCCCGAGGACGCTGCGTGGGGCGGCGGCGGCTTCGGCGCGGGCACCACGACCAGCAGCAGCGGCGTGTTTGGCGCGCCGGTCGGCAACGCAGTGATGGTGGGCGAGAGCGGCATGGCAGCAGCAGCAGTAGCAGGCGGCGAGGGCGGAGACGGCGCCGTCGCAAATGCCGCGAGCCCCGACGCGGATTTGGTGGGCTTGGGGCGCGTGCTGGGAGGCGACCCGCTGTCGGAGAGCACGACGACGGGGCCCGACGAGGTCGTCACCGTCGCCGTCATCCCCGAGAAGGAGGGCATCTTCCTCTTCCAGCACCGCAACTACCAGGTCACGAGCGTGCGGCGCAACGCCAAGGTCGTGCGGCGGTACAGCGACTTTGTCTGGTTGCTCGACTGCCTGCACAAGCGGTATCCGTTCCGGCAGCTGCCGCTGCTGCCGCCCAAGAGGGTGTCGAGTGAGTTTTATTCCTGCTGCTTCTCGCAGAAGTCCCAAGATTCTAACAGCCCCGCTACCTAGTCAACGGCAACTACATCGCGACAGACGCATCCTTTGTCGAGAAGCGGCGGCGCGGGCTGGCGCGCTTCGCAAACGCGCTGGTGCGCCATCCCGTGCTCAGCCAAGAGCAGCTCGTAATCATGTTCCTCACAGTGCCAACGGTAAGTAGGCGTGCTGCCCCTTCAACCCCGCTCTGCACACCCCACTAACACGTCCTCCTTCAACCCAGGAACTCGCAGCATGGCGCAAGCAAGCGCAACTAAACCTGCAAGACGAATTCGCAGGCCAAACGACCCTGCCCCCAGGCCTCGAAGACGCGCTCTCCCCGCAACTGAACGAGCTCTTCGAGCGCGTACGCGCCGGCGTCAAAAAGAGCGCTGAGACGTACATCGCGCTGTGCACGCTCGTCGAGCGGCTGGCCAAGCGCAACGAAGCCATGGCGGCAGACCACATGCGCGCCTCGCTCGCGCTGCAAACGCTCGCCTCCTCGTCCGCAGCGACGTACGCGGCCGAGCCGGCGGACGTCGCAGCCCTGAACGCGGGGCTGGGCGCGACGGCGCGGCAGCTGGGCGGCGCGCAGAGCCTGTTGGAAGACGAGGCGCGCGCGTGGGACGAGGGCGTGCTGGAAGATCTGAAGAGGCAGCGGGACGGGCTCGTTGCGCTGAGGGAGTTGTTTGAGCGCAGGGATAGGCTGGATAGAGATAATATCCCCGCGCTGGAGAAGAAGATTAAGTCTGCCGAGGGGAAGCTGGATGCGCTGGCGAAGAAGCCGGCCGAGCTTGTGAAGCCGGGGGAGAGGGAACGGGTCGAGGAGAGTATTGTTCGGGTGAGTTGTGCCTTGGCCCCATTATATCTCCTACCCTTTTCACACCACACCACTAACCTTCAACGCAGGACAAACAAGCCATCGTGGCCGCGCACGCACGCTCCGTCCTCGTCAAGCAGGCTCTACGCGACGAGTTGCGCTGGGCTCGCCAAGGCCAGCTCCACGTCGCGCGCTGGGTGCAGGACTGGACGGCCGAGCGCGTCAAGTACGCCGAGTTGCAGGCGGATGGGTGGAGGGTGCTGGGCGAGGAGCTGGAGGGCGTGCTGGGGGGTGGCGCGTAGGTTGGGAGGCCGACGGGGGATGAAGGGGGACACTTTTGAGGGGGGCGTGTGTGTGGGAGGGGTGGGGAAAGAAGGGGGGTTTAAAGAGGGGTAAATGAGGGGTAAAAATGGGTGGAGGGGAGGGGGGGGTGTATATCTGATGTTGACGTTGATGTTGATGTTGATGCTGTTGTTGGCGGCGTCGTTGTCGTTGTCGTTGTCTTTGTTTGCATACACACATAGCTGCTTCCGCTTGCTTGCTTGCGTGGGTACCGCATGGCCCAGCCCTGTCGCTGCTTTGTTTCGATTCCGGTTTCTGGTTTATGGATGGATTTTGGATTTTGGATTTTGGATATCCTGCTCGTTTGCTTTTGTCTTGGCTAGTCTCTCACACAAAACGCATATATATATATATTTACCTACGCACGCACACATATACTGTAGCAACGTATTTACGTTACGGGAGGCCGTTTGGCGATTATGTAGGTAGGTGTTAGGATGTTTGTTCTCTCTTTCTCTTTCTGCTGGTGTGGGGTTTTTTGTGCGGTGGTTTGGTTTGGGTTTGTTCGTTCACTCAATCATTCATTCACTCGCTTACTCGCTTACTTGCTTACTTGCATGCATGCATGCATGCATGATATACTCACTCATAAGTAGTCTTATACGGCGTCAAATAAAAGTCAAATCAAGTAAAAATAGAATATAAGTAACGTACGTCACTACCTACAAGCAACGGGTAGACTAGACTAGCCCACCCAACTAACCTACTGCTACTGCTCCGTACTACGACCACGACCACGACTATCAGCACACACACTGCCACACAGTAAAACGCAGCCGCATCCGCATCCGCAGCCCACAACGCGCCCTCAAACCCAGCCAGCAAAGCAAAGCAAAGCAAACAAACAAACCGCACCACACCACGCCGCCCACATCCACAGACACCCACCCACTCGCGCAGCGCAGCCCAGCTAATCGCCCAGCTAATCACCCAGCACGCTCTCCTCGTCCGCTTCCTGATCCCTCATTTCAGCATCCGCATCCACATCCGCATCCACGACCTCGTCCTCCTCAACCACCAACTCCCGGCGCCTCGCCCCTTCGTCGTCGTCCCCTTCATGTTCATGCTCCCCCTCCTCATGAGCTTCCACCTCCTGTTCATCATCCTCAATATCGTCCTCCTCAAGTACCAGCGCCTCGCTCTTCGCGTGCTTGCCCCTGGCACCCGCACCCGCAGCACCACCACCAGTAGTAGTGTTCGCAGCGGCAGGGCCCCTGCTCTTCCCCCTGCGGCCTTTCTTGCCTTCGCTAGCACCGGAGGTCAAATACCCCACCACCTCTCTGTAGTTCGGGCCCAAGCGGGATTTATTCCTCTCGAGGCGCCTGCGGACCTTGCCCACTCTCTCCGCCGCCTCGCCCTCTTCATCACCCGCACCCTCCCCCTCTCCCGAAACATCAACATCAGCGTCCACCACCCCCGCCACAACAGCCAGCACCAGCTTGCCCGCGAGTTCGCAAAGCCGCTGCTCCGCTAGCAGCGCCTCCTGCTGCCGCAGGACATCCGCCTCGTCCACATCGTCGGCGCCGCCCTCTTCGTCGTCTGAGGACGAGGATACCGGGTCCTCGTCTACGTCGATGGGCTCGTCCGTCACGCCCACGGCCGCAGCGTCGCGCAGTCGTCGCCGCGACTTCTTCGCGTACAGCGTTTCTGCTGCGCCGAGGACTTGCAGCAGCATGCCCTGTGTTGCGGGCTCGACTTCCATGACTAGCGCCATGTAGTCTTCGCTCATGTCGGCCGCACCGGCAGCAGCAGCGTTGTTGTTGTTATTGTTGCTCCGCGGCTTCGCCTGCCGCAGCGTCGTAAACAGGACGCTGAGGTCGAGCAGCGCGCCCGCGACCGCGACGCGCAGCTCCTCGGCGCCATGTCTCGCGCGCAGCACAGCCTCGAGCCCCGCGACAAAGGCGTCGCGGCGCAGAGCCACGGCCTCGACGTCGTCGTCCGCGATGCCGGCGTGCGACGCGATGGCGCTCTCCCACGCGCGCACCTTCCACATGAAGTAGAAGAGCAGGGCGCGCGCCGCATTGCCCACGACCGCGTCCTCGAGCGCCTCGAGCTCGGGCTCCGTGTCGGCGTGCGGCACGCCGCGCGCCACCAGCTCCGTCAGTATGTCCACGGCGAGGACGTTCGGCTGGTGCGACGCCGATGCGCGGCCCCGCTGTCGCCCGGTCGGCGCTGGCGGCGCCTTTTCCAGCGCTTCCGTGCAGTCCGATATGCTGGCCAGCTTCGAGATGCGCAGCACCGTGTTGGACATGGCCGTGAGGACGTTTTCGCTGAGGTTGCCGCGCGCGGTGAGCCCCTTGCCCTTTTTGAGCGCGTGCAGCGCGTTGACCGTGTCGTCCCAGAGCGCTTGCATCTTGCCTTCTGTGATCTCGCCGAGTTCCTCGTAGCTTTTGGCGTGCAGGAGGGCGCGGCTGGCCTCGACGAGAACGGCTTCGCTGCCGTGTGTCAGGAACTGCTTGTTGATGTCATCCAAGAGAGCAGAGTACGTAGTGGAGTCTTGGCGCAGCTCCTCGAAGACATCAAGGTTGAGAACGTGCTCGAGGCGCAAGACTGCCGATGCGGCGTCCGGAACGGCGCCAAACTTGTTCAACAGGCGCGGTATCAAAGCAGCCAGATGGCGGGCAGCCGTCTCCTGTATTTCTTCTTGCTCTTCCACCTGGGCCTTGGTCTTTTTATGCTTCGCGGTTTTGCCCGTTTCAACGGTATGCGTGAGGCGCAGCTTGACCGCAGCGTTAAGAATATCGAGCAAGACAACCTCTTCCTTCTCGTTGAGCTTGCAATCCTGCTTGAGCGCCGTCTCGGGGTCGTCGGAAGTGCCGTTGCGGTTTGCCCCGCTCGAGGACTGCGAGTGGTCGAAAAGCAGGTAGCCTGCCAAAACCTCCCACTCTTTGATTTCTGGGATCGCGTCGTACAATGCCTGAGCAGCGACTGAGAACCGAGACTCAAGCCCCGCCGCGACGAGCACGTAGTTGTTCACGCCTGGACCTCGCTCGATCTGGTTCGGTAGATCCTCATCCTGATCGTCGTAGCTCTGCAGAATTTCGACCAGGCACTTATGTTTGAGCCATTGGATCCTCGGTCCTTCATAGTCATCGCCCTCGTGAGATGCTAGTGACTCTTCGAGTGACTCTAGGCCGCCGAGCTCTTCAATCCTGCCCATGTAGACTTCGTTAACCGTCTCCGCGAAGAACGGAACCACGGCCTTGCGCACGCGAGGTTCAGCATCGAAAATGAGCCTTCCAACAGAGTCAATGTCATCGGGCTCTAGAAGACCCGCGTCGCGGCAAATGTCCAGCAATTCGACGGATGCCGCGCGGACGCTCGCTTCCGCATCCTGCGTAGCCATCTCAACGATCCTGCTCCGGAACCGCTCGGTGAACGTTTTCAGACCACCGAGCTTGTCATGGTCCTTGTACAGTTTCTGCAACTGCTTGACCACTTCCAATCGCGTAGGTGCGGCAGGGTCCGACAGCACCCAGCCGAGATATCGCAAGTGGTTGCCGTCGAGAAACACGTCGGGATACGTAATGATCCAGTCCACCAGCGACTGCACGCAGTCTGCCCTGATGCGCGGGTCAACGTCGCGATAGCGGTGGACAAACACCATGTCAAACCAGTCCTTGATCATGTTATCCAGCTTCTCCTGCCGCTGGCCGGCCTTTTTGACCTTTTTCTCCAACTCCGCCACTCTTGACTTGTTGGCCTGCTTCTTCTTCGCCTCCGTTTCGCTTTGGCGCAAGAACCTCGCGTTGGTGTCCGCGAGATTCTTCCCGACACTGCACAGCGCGCTCGTAATGGCTAGGGATATAACCGTTGCGGTGTGGCGGAACGGGCGATTTGCGGCCGAGGACATGGTGCTGACCCAGGTTTCGATGTTCTCAACGAGCGGGGCGCTCTCGAAGAGGTCCTCCGTTTCCGCAATGGTCCTAATGAGGCAATCGAAGAAGGTGACGAGGTTGTGTCTGAAATTGGCGGTGCCTTTGCCTTTGGATATTAGAGGGTACTCGGTGATGTTTTGCTGCAAATTATCAGCGCAGCCATGTTACGCATAATCCAACACGACCTACTGCTTGATACTCCTCTTGCAAGTCTGTGAGCTTGTTTGGGCAGCTGTCTGGGTCTTCAATGTCGTGGACATCCACCTCGAACTCGCATCCGGCACATTTTAGTACAAAATTGACCAAGTCCATGAGATTCTTCGACTCGGCGCTCTCCGTCCCGTCGCTCCCTTTGAAGCGTGCCAGCCATCTCGCAGCAACCTCAGCCAAGTCTTCCTCGCCGGCAAATACCTCAGCTGCAAGAGCAAGTCAGCAAAGACGCCAAAAAACGGGCGGACCAAGCTCAACCTACCGTAAAGACCGCCCTGGTCCTCGGCCGCGGCGATCTTGCTGGGCCGCGGCTTTCTGGCCTTCTTCGACTTGGCGGCGGGTCGGATAGCCAGGCTCAAGGCCTCGCCATTGGTCTTGCTCTTCTTAGCCGCGGGTTTCTTCTGCGGCGTCTTGCGCTGCTGTTGCCGACGCCTGCGGCGCCTCTCGCGCAGCTCTTCCTCGTCGGGTTCGCCCTCGGTGCTCTCGTCGTCGCTCTCGTCGTCATCGTCGGACGCGCCCTCGTCGGCGTTGTCGTCGGGCTCGGCGCCGCGTTTGCGCTTCGCGCCGCCGGTCGCCGTCGCGCTCGAGGTGTAGATGGTTTCGGGCTTGCGCGTGACGCGTCCGGACTTGCGGCGCGTGGTGCGCGGGGCATCGTCGGGGGCGGGGGATGAGGGTTGTTCGGACATGATGCGCGGGCGGGCAGTTGGTTGGTTGATTGATGGGGTAGGTAGAGTAGGTGGTGCGATGGGGGGTAGAGTAGTTGCAAGCTGGCGCACGCGAGCGGGCAAGTGGGATTGTCGGACGCGTCGGTTGGGCGGTACTTTGCAGCCTGGACGGCGGTCGACTGGCGCGACGCAGCGAACCGTGTTGATGTCCGGACCGACGACGAAAGCGCGTCTTGGGGGAGATGGATGGCTTTCCTTGCCCTCATTGGCCAATGCTCCCCAACACCTCTTGCTTGCTTGCTATCTCTACCTATCCATCACCAACACCAAACCCACAAAATTAGTCACTCTCTCTCCCGTCTTCTCTCTTCCCTCCCCTCTCATCTCCCTCTCCCATCCCCCTCCTACTCTCCCCCTCCCTCTCCATCCATAAACCATGTCTCGACACCCTCACTAACCACCACCACCATGAACAACCCCTTCGCGCCCTCGACCTCGCGCCCCGGCCACGGCGCCATCGTCCTCCGCCGCCTCGCCGCCTCCGCCCCCGTCCTACAAACCCTCTCCTACCAATACCCGCTCAAGCTGATAGCGCCCGCGCCCGCCGTCCTCACCACCGCCACCAATGCCAATGCCACCTGCGACAATGACAGCCCCACCACCGTCCACACAATCTTCCTCCTAAGCTACGGCGGCGGTCTCGTCTCGGGGGACGTCGTAAACCTATCTATAACGCTCGACACGCACGCCCGGCTCGTCCTGCTCACCCAGGGCAGCACCAAGGTCTTCCCCGGCGCGCGGCGCAGCGCGCAGAGCATGGACGTGCGGCTGGCGCCCGGCGCTGCGCTGCTCTACCTCCCTGATCCCGTGCAGCCGTACGCGGGGAGCGCGTTTGCGCAGGAGCAGATTTACACGCTGCTGCCTGGCGATGGGGATGGTGCCAGTGGTGGTGGTGCGAGCGCAAACCTCTGCGTCTGCGACTGGGTCTGCGAGGGCCGGAGCGCGCGAAATGAGTCCTGGGGGTTTGATGGCTATGCTAGCAGGAACGAGGTGTATCTCGGCGCGAGCAATGCGAGTGCAGCAAGCACACGCAAGCGCCTCCTCCTCCGCGACAACCTGCTCCTGGCCCCGCACAGCCACGACACCAGTGCAGGAGGCATCGCCAGCCGGATGGACGGGCTCGGCGTGTACGGCACGCTGATCATACGCGGCGGGCTGTTCGCCTCTCTCGGCGCGTACTTCATGGACGAGTTTGCAGCGATGCCTAGGCTTGGGGGACGGGGGTGGGAGGGTGGTGGTGCCGGTGCTGGTGTTGGTAAGGGTAGCGGCGGCGGCGGTGGTAGCGGTGGTAGTAATGGAGATAGTAGTGACAAAGTAGGTAAAGAAGCCACACGCGTAGCACGGCACGCGCAAGAACAGCGCGACAGCGTCATCTGGACCGCAGCGGCAGTGCGCGGCTTCGTGCTCGTCAAGTTCGGCGCAAGGGAGGTCGAGGGCGCGCGCGTCTGGTTGGGCGGCATGTTGAGGGCTGAGGGGACCGTGGAGCGCGAGTTTGGCGAGGGGGCGCTGCTGTGTTTGCGCTGAGTGTTAAGGTTGTGAAGGGAGGGAGGTGGGGGAATGGTAGGTGGTTTGGGCATAGCGGAGGCGTTTAGTGTTTGTAGAGGAGCGAGGTACTGTGGTCTTTCTTCGTAGGGTTGCGTGTTCGTTCTATATCTATTTGATACCATAGGTATATAGGCGTGTCATGCTACTTCATATCGTAATCTCATACACCCCATCATTCGCACTTTCATGCCATATCTGCACTCCATCTACCCCTGCATACTCACACACTCCTCCACTCCCTCCCCGCCGCCTCTGCCAAATCATCCACATTGAGATAATCCGCTCCCTCGCCCACCAACATATCCCACACCGCCCTCCTCAACCCATGCGGCCACGCCGGCGTGCCCCAATACCTTACCTTCAGCCCGCGACGATGCGCGCCGCCAATCTGACCGCGCAGGATCTTCAGCTTCGAGGGGCTGAGCAGCTGCCCCCCGCCGCTGCCGCCGCCAAAACGCGGGAACGGGAGCAGGTAGGCCACCGTTTTCGAGAAGGACGCGCTGGCGTAGTAGCTGTTCGTCGGATTGTACAGATCCGGGTTCGCGGGCAGGCCCTGCGGCAGCGATGCGGGCGCGTGGCCAGCACCTGCTGTGCTGCTGACAGAGACAGAGCCGTCCGCCATGGCCGCCAGCGGCGCGTCGAGGAACACGTCCCGGTAAGTCGCGTTCGCGACCGCGAGGTCGAAGTGCGCGTCGCCTGTCGCGACGACGGTGACGGGGCCCGGGACGACGTTCTCCCCGTCGAAGTGGGTGAGGTAGTTGCGCGCGCGCAGGGGCTCGAGCTGCGCGATGAAGAGCGGCCAGATAGCGCGGCCGGAGTTCTTGAAGTCGACGAGCAGGACGAGCGGGTGTGCGGGGTCGCGATCCCAGACGCCGACGGGGCGCGCTGAGTCGGACTCGGCGGCGCTCGACGCGTTCGTTTGCCGGGCGTTGAGCAGCGCTACCAGCGGCTCGACGTACAGGTTGCTGAAGGTGCGTTGGCGCTGCAGTGCCCGCGTCGAGTGCCCCACGTACAGCTCGCTGTCGAAGCGCCACACGTCCGCTTCGACGCTCGAGCACCCGTAGCTGAGCGCTTCGAAGAGCGGCACCCGCCGCCAGTAGTCGTTGTGGCTGTGGCAGGGGATCGGCCGCACGTTGTGCGTGAAGTTCGCGGTGTAGCCTGAGAAGCCGGTGCCTAGGTGCCCCGGTTGGCCCCATTGCCGGAACGTGCTGAAGGCTTCTTCATCCCAGCGGATGGGGCTGAGGATGATGATGAGGCTGGTCAGGTAGATGGTGCTACTGAGGTGGTGGGTCAGCTTAGTATTGAGGCTGAATGGATGCTCTTATAAAGCGTATGTACATACCCGAAGCAGAGTAATAGTATGGGAAGTGCCAGCAGCGTCCATACGGTCCATCTGCGCCGCCTGGTCGCGTGGTGATATGGTTTCGGATAACTTTTGCACTTGCCGTCTAGGAGTGCAACGTTCGAGGAGCCGTCATGGTCACGCTCGTCGAAGGTGTTTCTGCTCTGTGGAACGCCAGCCATGAACTTGATACTCCGCCAGAAAGGCTCTCTTGTCTTCTCAATGCTCACCTCCGTGACAGTGGCGGAGGGAGTCTTCTTCTCAAAATCCCGCGTCGGACGGTAGGGTGAACGGGCTCCTGGATCGTCCCCATGTGATACGGGAGCTATGTCACGGTCGTTGAGCTGGTAACCCGAGCCACGCGTCGACTCCATGGTCTGACGTCGTCTGAATTTGATCGACCCGAGGCGAGACCGCACGACAGTGGGGTGTTCAACGTCGATGTCGCTCGCAGTGTCTGGTACTTTTTCTCTCGTTCTGGCGCTAGAAAATATTGTCTATATTTGTACTGCGCCACCGGCAAGCGGAATGTCGGTCCAGCGAATCAATAGTGGAAGGAGTGAGTGAAACGAATGACGAGGGCCGAGGACTGCCATCCCAAGACGCCCGCTGCGGCGTCGCGGACTTTAATATTGAAGGCTGTAAGGCGGGGCGAGTTCGATCAGTGGGACAATAGTCCGGGCATGACCACAGCACGCGTCGATAGTAGTGAAGCTGCCCCTGGCATGGCAACGTGCTGTTCCTGTGGCTTTTGTGTGGATGTGCTGCTGCCGGAAACGGTCTCTTCTTGTCCCCCCACGGTTTGCCTCCGGGACCTCTCGTTGGTCAGTGTTGGCGGCCGGGTAGGCCTGCGGGGTGTTCTCGGCCCGCCGACTTGGGTGCTGCAGCGGCATGCTGCCCGCCGAGACGAAAAATAATCGCCTTCCCAGCACACCAGTAGCCAACCAACAACCCACACCGCCAGCATGCCACACAAACACAAACGGCGCGGAGAGGTGGACGCTTCGCAGTAAGCGCCACGTCCGACTTCGCCCCTTCAACCCGCTGACTTTTTGCGCGCAGACGCGACCTACCGCCAACCTCTCGCGCGAAGCCCTTGCCGACTCGCGACTCCGGGAACCTGTCCGAAAACTTCGCCTCGAAAACTAAGCAGAAAAAGGACCGGAAGAAGGCCAAGCGCATCGCCGGCTATGGCGCAGACGACACGCCCAAGGCCTTTTTGCGGCTGATGCAGCTGGGCCAAACTGGCAAAGGATTCAATGGCCTGGACAACGGCGATGCGCCGCGAGGCAAGAAGCGCAAGACCAATGAGGCGCAGGCCGCCAAAACTCAGAAGAGCGAACCGGCCAAGCCGGCGGCCGAGATGCCAAAGATCCTGCCCGGCGAGCGCATGTCCGACTTCGCTGCTCGTGTTGACCAGGCCATTCCCGTCGCCGGTCTGGCGCGCAAGGGCAAGAACATTGAAGGCGTGAAGGAGCGCCAGACGAAGACGGAGAAGCGCATCCAGAAGATGATATCGGACTGGCGCGTCGAGGAAGCCAAGATCAAGGAGCGCGAGGAGGAGGAGCAGGAGCTGGCGGAGGAGGAAGCGGAGGAGCAAGGCGTGACCTGGGAGGACAAGAATGCTCCGGAGCAAAAGAGCAAGAAGAAGGGCAAGCGCAAGCGGCAGATCGGCGAGGTCGACGATAAGGATGATGACCCGTGGGCGGTGCTCAAGGCGAAGAGGGACGAGCCCAAGGGTATCAACGATATTGTTCAGGCGCCACCCACGTTCAATGTCATCCCGAAAGAGAAGTTCAAGGTCAAGAACGGAGCTAAGGTTCGGGTGGATAACATACCGAACTCGGCAGGTAGCTTGAGGAGGAGAGAGGAGCTTGGAGCGACGAGACAGAGCATCATCGATAGCTACAGGGAGATGATGGCTGCTAAGAAGAACGCAGCTTGAGGATTTATCATGCGTGTGCTTGAAGTGTTTTGCATGGTCTGGCGTTAAGGTGGCATAAGGTCAGGGAAAATTCTACCGATACCATTGTAGGAACCGAACAATTATAGACAACGAGTGTGATTTTTGTTTGGCCTTTTTGAAAACACCTTGCAAACACAAATGTGACCTATTCACCAACCCAACTGTGAAGCTGATATCTCCGGGTACGTCGCGGGCTGGTTGCCTTCGCTTCAGTTGACTTGGGTGGCCCGTGCGTACGACCTTCAACTTTTGCCTTAACTTTCTTGGCGGTCGAGTCCGCGGTTTCCAGCTCGAAGCTCAATTCACACCCTCACCTCTATGGCCTGAGATTCTGCAAGCTTTCACAAACTAAAACGAAGGAGGTGGGCGGAGGAAGATGGCGAAAAGTTTCGACGACCTGATCGAGTTCTTACTCGAGGAAATCGCCTTGCGCGGTGAGCAAGGTACGTCCGGCGCATCCTCTCGACCGCTGGCTGCGGGCACCATGTGCAACGCTCTGCAGCGAATCATACACTTTCCTTGGCTGCATACTGCTTTTATTGGAAAGACTATGCTCTGATCCTCTTGCGCTGTTCTTAAATCACTATTTTTCTTTCATTTGGTCGCACGTTCGACTCTCACCTCGCGCTTTTCTCCCATTTTCTGCCGCTTTGTTAGCCGGATCATGTGCTAATCATCAAACCATCACTCAGGCGCCAGCCCTTCTGACTTCAAAGAACTTCTCCAAAAGTTCTACGATAATCCAGAAGGAAATGAAGAACCCGACAATGATAAAAGCAACGGCGCATCAACGCCGCAGCCTCATGTTGACCGTCGACTCCAGGAGAAAGTCTGGACATGGCTGACCGCGCATCCTGATATCACCCTTGGAAAGCAGCTGAATGCGGAAATCCCCTCTCTATCCGACCTGGAATCTCGTGAAAATGCGGACCCTCCTGCTGTTGCAGAAGCGGACGCCGATGCCCCCCAGGATGCAGCATTGAAACTATTCGTCACGGAAGAGCGCATGTGGCAGGCTATTACCGGCCACGGCGTCGACTTGCGCAAGGTTCCTAGGCACGAGTTCATCATTTTGTCGATTATCGCAGCACATGGCGATAAGGGTGTAATTCAGCCAGAGATCACTCGCATCAGTGGCCAAGACAAACGCTCTGTGCCCAAACGCACTGATAACCTGATGAAGAATGGCTACATCGTCAAAACGGCGGTGCTGGCGAAGGGCACCCGTACCAGTCTTTGTACGCTGAAGAGATATGCTCAGCGCCAGACCACAGAGGCTGAGCCAGTGGTGAACATCATGTCGAGTCCTGATGAGATTGCAAAGGCGCTCTTTGTGAATGGATTGCTACTATATGACCGTTTCTTCGACATCTTAACCGAGTTACTCAGAGACGCAAGGATCATCAGAATCGAGGACTTGAAGAGCAGACTTGTAAGTACTCATAAACGTACCAGCTTTGCATTGTCTGACAATAAACAACAGGGTATCAGAATCAAGACATGGGAGATGAAGGCTTTATGGCGATCTACCCGGCGCCTTGAAGGGCTTAAACTCATCAAGCGGGTAAAAGCCCAGCTCAATCGCAACTCAAGCAAATGGTACCGCTGCATCAAACTTCTTCGGGAGCCAGTACCTCGCGATCGTGCCGTTTTCGTGACCATGGGGATCAAAGATGCGGATAAACTTACCGACGGCGACAAGATCGGTGAATCTGCGTACGCTCTGGACGATGATGCCGAAGGCGAAATCGACCCCGATCTCGAGCAGGAACCGAGTGCATTGGGACAACCTCTGCTGGAAGGAGATAACGAAGTCGAAGAGGTCCAAAGGCTACCACCTCAGTGGGATCCGGATCGGCCGACTCCTAACTTCCTGTTCGACATTGTTCACGCACATGGCTCCGACGGTGCCACCACAGCAAACATCCGGGATCAGGGCATGGGTACCTTCTACCGCCGTCCGGTAGATTCTATACTTGGTCGCCTCTCTGATATTTGGCATATCTCTCAGCCTGCACATCTCCGGCATTGGGCAATCATTCGTGATACCGGCATGAACGAAAAGTACATTCACTACGTGTATCGCACGTACGAGAACTTTGCACGCGCTGTCGAAAAGGATGAAGCCGCATGGGAAGTAGTCATCACTCAACCTGTCAATCCCAATCAAGGCCGATCAAAGCCACGCGCAAAGGAGAAGCCTACTAAAGACAAGATCGAGCACGGATATGGAGAGCTTGATGAATGGGGCTTCCCATCAATTCACCCTTCCAAATTCCAAGGCAAAGACGGCACTGCGACATTGGCAGATTGCAATAAAGCCATCGCTGCTGACATGAGATTTCTTCCTAACCGTGGACACAAACCGAGGTTCCTGGTAAACCCTGCCGCGGCTCTTTTGTCCCGTGAAGGCACTATTGAATCCAGTCCAGGTCCTGGAACTAACGTCGACGATGAAATCGAGGGAAGTCTCGAGGTCCACATGCAGAAGCCCAGGAAGAAGTACACTCCAAGAGGAGACAAACCAATTGGGCGTCCGCGGAAGTATGCGCTTGGAAAAGAGCCTTACAATAGCGGGAACCTCAAGCAATACCGGAAAATCAGAGCTCTCCGCGCCAAGGCTGAGCAGATTGCCAGACAAGAGCTCATCAAAGAAAAGCAGGATGCAAACACAGCTGCGGGTATCGCTAACCCGACAGTTCCTGAGGAAGAGCCAGAGACAGAACCGGTTGCACTCGCTAATGGCGAGGAGGCTGGATCAGCCGACATCCAAAGACCTGTGACACCAGATGCCCCTCCGTCAAAGCGCCCTAGGCTTGAAACGGACACTCCAATGGAAGGCGAACCAATTACATCAATGAACGAGATGGAGATGCCTGTCGATGCTACTACCACAGATGCTGCTGCTGCAGAAACTCCTAACAAAACTCCTACGACGGCCAAGGGTAAGGGAAAGGCCACTGCTCAGGGAGCCAAACGCAAACAGCCTGCTAAGGGCAAAAACGCCGAAAAGATCGAGAAGCAGACTGCTGAACTCCTTGGAATAGACGAGACCATGATTGACCAAAGAGCAGAAGAAGTCATCGTCAGGCTAAAGAAAGAGGAAGAAGAGCGGGCTAACGTTGACTTCTCGAGGCCTGGTGTATACGTCAATCCTCCTGGAGCACAGAAGCCACGGGATCCTCTGCATAAGGGCCGTCCGAAGAAATCATTCATTGTGGTTATCACTCTCGAAAAGTTGAAGGGCGTTAATCTGGAAACTGAGCAGTTAGGCACCATGGTTGAAGCAATCATTGCGGCTAAACAGACAGCACAGCCTGCCCTGCCTCAGATTGAGGATATGGATGTATGTCTGCCAGAGACACCTACTCCGCAGCTTCAACCTGGACAAGTTGCGGGCAAGAGACTTCCTGGTAACGCGTCGGAACCAGTTGAGCAAGGTCCCGCCACGGTCGAAAACTCCAATGCTCCTATGCCCGAAGCAGAACAAATGCAGCTTCCGCTTACTCCCAATCCGACAAGCACACCGGTCCAACCTCAAGGTGGAGCGGTTGCCGCTCCAGAGATTGCACCAGGACTTACTCCAGGAACTACTCCAGGAACCGCTCCAGAAGCTACTCCAATCCCGCCACCCAAGAAGCGTGGAAGACCTCGGAAAGATCCCAACGCGCCACCACGCCCACGCAAAGCCACGAAAAAGCGCACAGATGATACGCCTGGTGCAGCAGTTGCTGTTAACAGCGAGACACCTCAAGCTTCTCCTGGAATTCCGCCAGCTGTACCCTCTGCTGACGAGGTTTCTGTCCCTGCAGCAGCAACGCCCACGCCTAAGCGGCGCCCAAGGGCTCCAAAGGATCCGAATGCGCCTCAAAAGACCACCAAGCGCAAATCCAAATTGGCTACTGCACAGGTACCTCCGGAAACCCCGTCACTCGCTCAGCAGCCAATTGAGCCGTCTGCAACGGAACCTCATGGACCCGTCACCGATGGTAATGTTCAAGCATCAGCGCAATCAGTATTGGCGAATGGTGGTTCTGCTATGCCAATTGCCCAGAGTGCGATTCTCCCTGCTACATTGTCTGCGGCCAACCCGGAGAACAGTGTCATCTCTGTGGCTTCACCGTCCCTGCAGCAACGGGCTGAATTACTAGGAGCAAACTCTCATGTCCAGGCAAACCCTTATGTCCAGACAGACTCTCATTTCCAAGCAGACACTCATGTCCAAGCAGGCACTCATGTCCCCACGAACTCCCATATCCCCACAAACAATTCACCTAAGCATGGACCCGTCAGCCTCTGGAAACCACAACAGCAAACAAATAGCCCTTACAGCTTAGGACTCATTCCAGGAAGCACGTTTGCAGATATGATAGCTGGACCTCCGCAGACCCCAGCGAGGGAGGTACGACCAGTATCCAGTGGAGAAAAGGACGCTTTCGCCGGCCAGCCCTCGGCTGTGAGTAAAGATCGGGGCCCAGAAAGTCAAACGAGCCCTCTCGGAACTTTCACTCATGTCCAGCAGCGGCAGGAGCCTACTGTTTCTACTCATCCTCAAACCACGAGTCCAGCAATCATGAACCAGCTACAGCACGCTACGTACCGTAGTCCCTATGTCTTGGCTCCATCTGCCTACATCAGTCCATATGCCTCCACTCCCAGCTTCCCTGCCGTCAACACCAGTCCCGTCGAGGCTCAGCAGCACGTCAGCGGTGCTCATACAATTCCATTCCCAATGGGAGCACCTGCTTCGAAACCTCTCGATGGCCCTATCGAACAGCCCGCTAGTCGTGTGGAGAAGGAACCCTTACAGACTGCTGCTGTGCCGGACACATCTCACACGAAGCCTCCGACCATGCAGGCTGATGATCATGTCGCAGCTTCTGAGTCTGATGCTCCTCCAGTTACTGAACCAATGGAGGTTGACGAGCCGAGCTGCTCAGTCCAGCCAGCCACTCAGGATGTACCGACGACGTCCGCCGATATGGAAAACTCGGGAGTCGAGAAAACCACCGAGCAGAATACAGGTATTCAAGGACCAGAAGTACGGGAAGAACTGCAAACGCAGAATCCTTCAGCAGACCGAAATGCTTCAGAACCAGCAGAGTCGCAGGCCGAAGTTCGCACGTCGAAACAAGCTTCGCAGACCCCTGTCCCGGTTAATCAGGCAGCCAAATCAGGTGTTTTTCCGGATCCCAGTTTGTTCAATACTCCTCCGAAGAGGAGAAAGGGCAAATGGCTGGGCGGAAAGAAACAGGGCGTCAAGCTCACATCCGGTGGTATCCTCAACTACAACCGCACGAAGCTTCTTGTTAGCATTATCCAAGAATGCGACGGCGTTTTCCCAGGAGATTTTGAGATTCAGAGGCCCTTTATCGAACTGTGGCACAAGCAGCATGGCGAAGACAGACTCGTGGACCGAGACACGATCAAGAGGACTGTCAAGAATGCCATTGATTCTGGAAAGATCCGCAGACTGACCTATACGTTCAAGAACAAGAGCGGCGTTATGATGAACCGCCATATCTTGACGACGCCAGATAAGTCCCCGACTGACCCGCTGGTACTAGAGACACAGCGCAAGGTCATCGCTGCTTGGCCACGCCAATACACTCCGAAGCAGATGCGTGAGTACGAACATGAAATCGGTAATTCATGGTATGGTGGTCTCTATGAAAAGGAGACAGAGCTGGAAGTCAAAAAACAGAGTCTGCCGGCATGGATGGAGGAGCTCAATGCACGCGCATCTGAAGCCTCAAAGAAACAAGAGCAGCAGAGAAGAGAAAAGGCCGCTCGCGAGGGCAGAGGTATACAACCGCTTATAACTCGTCACGTAGTGGACAATGTGAGAAGGGGTCGCGGTGGACGGCCTCGTCTCAATCGTCTTCCACAAGAACCAACTGCAGACGTCGATTTCGGACCATGGACCGCCTTCCAATCGAACTTTTACGTATCCGAAGACCAGCCACAGCCTCATATGGATGAGCCAGTAGCTGATCCCGACCGTGCCATTGAAGAATATACAGGATCCTTTTCGCTCAACGAATTTGTCACGGATCAGGCGGCTGGGCCTGATGCTTTCACAGATGATGAGGGAGGTTATTCAAGCACATACACGGCTAGCACCCCGAGCACTCCTAGCACCCCCCGTAACCGCCGTACCCGAAGCCCATCAGTTATATCTTTGGGAACACCTTCAAAGCGCCCGCTGGCACAAAAGTTACAGCGACGTCGCATGAGCTTCCAGTTCAAAAACACCACCCCTGCATCTTTCGACAAGGATTGGGAATGGCAGTGGATCACTAGTATGACAGATCCCGGGGTTCGCTTCTTTCCGACAAACGGTACTTTCTCAACCGATTACAACTCCCACCGCAACGCAAGGATATCTCTTTGGGTGGAGCCGAATGCTCAACACCAACAAGAGTTTGAGGAGAACATGCCACACTCTTTAGAGGAAATCTTTGCATCTCAGAGAATGAAGGGCAAGGAGCGCGACCACAACCGGCGTGAGAATCCGAACTTGAGTAGGTTTGAAAGGGACCTCATCAAGGTCAACAACTGGGAAGAGCTTCACAGAAAGAGAAACGAAGACCTTGGCCTTGTTCTACGCCAGCCTCATTTCATCAATCATGTGTACTACGGCGAGCACTTACAACCATATGACGCTTCTTTCGACCCACAATGGAAGCATGAATCCAGCGAGATGTTCACGCTGCGCGAACCTCCGCCATTCGACGAGGTCGACGAAAGCGACGAAGAGCCAAAGAGAAAGCGCACGCGGCACAGTGTTGTCGAGAGACGCGCCAGTATTGATGACAATATTCCGGAAGGTATTCCCAAGCCGCGCAGGCGTCGCAGACGTACTGCAATTAACACACCGGATACACGTGTCGTCCCGTCAAGGAAAGTAGCTCCGCAAAACTGGGTTCGTCAACCAACTGCGGACCCCTTGTGTGTAATCTCTACATCGGATACAAAGAAGCTGCTTTACGCCATTGTTGTCGTGCAGACTCTCATTGGCGGCGTCGACAAGTACACCAACTGGGATGCAGTTCGCCGTGCATTCAAGTCACATGTTCATTGGGATTTGACGTCATTCCGTAACCGCTGGCTTTGGCTCAGAAACCACAACCGTGAGATAATCGATCGGCTCGTTGAGGAGTTTCAGGACGCATACCTCCTAGCTTACGAGTGTGGAGATGTGCCACCACTGGACTATGATGATGTTGAAAACTACGACTGGGAAGGTATTGTCGCTTGGGCTATGGAGAATATTGTCATAAAGCCGCCAGTCAAGCCTGTCGACACGGTCACGCTGCCGGCTACTCGGGAAGCACTGGAAAAGGACTTCGTGATTGAAGAGGTCACAAACTTCACTATACCACAGAAGGAGCCTCTGTTCAACGAAAACACGCTCACACAGAAGCGGCGCGAGCTAACGGAGAGGTACAGCTTTAGCTTGCCGCTCACTCCTCCCGCATCTCCCCAGCATGAGCAGACAGACTTTGTTTTAGAACGGGCCAAGACATGGGTACGCGCTACGATTGTGGCACCAGACGACCAGTACAATGCCATTGGTGCAAAAGAAAAGCTCAACACGATCGGCAAGAAGTTGATTGACAGAGCCGTAAATGAGTTGACAGCGACACGTCTATTCCGCGACGAGCACAAAGGTCGCGTGCGCCCCGGCCGTGCCTTCACTGTGGACAAGTCTTTCTTGAAGATCTTTGAGCGCCATCTCACTGTCGCCCAGCTCCTCGAGGCCGCCAAGTTCAAAGCCCATCTCGACACGAAATTCCAACAAGGCGCAAAGTCGGTTCCGCTCTTGCCTACGGCGCATGATGGACACGTTCTCGCCACCCTCAATCTCGTCAGTTCGGGCTGCGTGCGCGTGGAGCCGCGCCTCCCGCCCGTCAACCACAAGCTCGGCGACCCGTGGCCCAGGCTCACAAAGTGGGGTTTCACAGAAGGCCACTACAAGACGGTGCACATGGAGCGCGGCAACCTAAACTGGGGCCTATACATCATCCCAACCGAGCGCTACATCTTCGGCAACCCTCTGCACTCCTCCACCGGCGGCGTCGGCAACAACCACATCGCCCGCAAGGGCAAGGGCAAGGCGCCCCAACGTGACCTTCACCCGCTCCCACTCCCTGCCCAGACGGGCCCCTACGCCGAGTTCATCCCGCTCTGGTACGACATCCACGCCAACCCTATCGCCGAGTGGTGGCAGCGCGTCGTCACGGCCGTGGTGCACGTGGTGCTGGGGCGGCCGGGCATCGGCGTCGAGGGCGTGCGGCGCGCGCTCAAGGACGCGTTGGGCGCATGGGAGATTGAGCTCGCGGTGAAGTGGCTGCGGGAGGCGCGGGTGCTGCAGGGCCTGGAACTGGGGTTGGGTGGAGAGGGCGAGACATGCGAGGGCCTGAGACTGGCGGAGTGGTGGTGGATGGGCCTTGCGGAGTAGTGGGTTAGCGTGAGTGCGATGGGCATGGGTTTTGCTTGCACGGACGGAGTTGGTGGTGGGTGAGGTGGCTGGGATGGATGGCTTCATTGTAGTATATTTTTCCCCTAGAGGGCAGGCAGGGTTAGGAAGCTTTTGCTTGGCTTGGTCGGGGGGTCGATATGGGTACGTTCGTACATACATACATACGCAGTGGATGGGATGGGTGGGTGGATAAGCGTCGACTTTGCAAGCGGCTGATGGCTTTTTTTTTTTTCGATTAGCTTTGAATCATAACATAGCTGGTTAGCGATGGGAGTAGCAGCAACTTTACTGTTGAGCCGCTGAGCTTGGCGCTTTCTTTTGTAGCTTCAATCTTTCTTTTTTTCTGGTCTGGTTGTTCAGTGTCGAGACTATAGCTTCAGCGGTTAGGTGGTGTTGATCGTGAGTGAGTGGGATACTACGTGTGGCCGCCGCTATTACCTTATGGGGTGGGGAGGGGGTGGCGGTGAGTCACTGGGCTTGCGTGCTTGAGAAGTGATGGTGGTTTATTGTGTGTTTTTGATTATAATCTATTTCAGCAGTAAGAGCAGTAGTCGTATTGTTCAAAAGTCCTTCTTAATGCCACGTGCATGTTGTTTCTGCTTCCATGGCTTCCATCCAGTCAGTGTCTGCACATTCGTCCCAAAGATCCCGCAGTAAAAGCATCTAATAAGTACAATAATAACCCTTGATGTTTAGCGCCAGAGTGCGCCGTAAAGCCAGGCAAATCTGCCCGTACAAAGCTCAAAAGTCCTGCAAGGTCCCAAGTGTCTACTTCTTGGATTTGCCGTTCTTGTGCTTGCCTGCCTTAGACTTGGTAGTCTTCTTCTTTCCAGTGCGCTTGCCGCCCTTGTTCTGCTGCTGCTGTTGGGGCGTGGGCAGCGCGTGTTCGTTGGTGGTGTTGTGGCCGTTGTGGTTGGCCTGATTGTTGTGGTGGTTGTTGTTCCCGTTCGTCGTGTTTGTGGTGTCATGCTGCTCTTTGATAGACGAAGGCGTATGCAGCCTAGCTAGAGCAGCAACATCGACGCGCTCAGGCTCAAGCTTGAGCGTCTGAGGAGTGAGAGCGTATGAGCCAAAGGGCTGCTGTTGCTTCTCATCATCAGATACATTGTTAACTTCTCCGAACTGATATCCGCCGCTGCTGTTGGAAGTGTTGCTGGAGGCAAAGTTCGCTTCAAAGATATGCGTCTTCGTCAGGTCCGCGCCGAAGCCTGTGTCGATATTCTTCTGTATTGTGAAAGTGTAGCCAGCATGCTCGATCGTCTCGGCCTTGGTGTTGGACACAATGCGCGTGCGCGGTTGCACGAGCTTCCGGTTGTGCTTTTCCTTGGTGAGCATGATTGGGAGCTCTTCGGTGTCCGGGTAGGTATGGTGGAACGTCTCGGTCTTAGTGCCGGACGTCTTGCGCGAGCGAGGCTGCGCGAGCTTCCGGTTATGTTCTTCCTTTGTGAGCATAACCGGGGTTTCAACGTCATGAGCGAAGGCAGAGGTGCTGTACAATATGTCAGACTCAGGGATCCTGGTGTTGACGGTTGGTGGTGCAGACACCACAGTGTGGAATGTCGATTCCGTTGCGTTGTTGAAGGTGGAACTAGTGGTCCTCGGCTTCTTGGAACGGATCGGTAGTGAGATGGAGACGTCAGTCATGTGAGGTGCCTTGAGCTCAGTGGCACGAGGCCTGTCGAGGTTGGACTGAATCGAGGTGATGGTGAACTTAGGAACTTCGACCGCGTTCGTGGCGCCGAAGTTGAACATCGCAGGCTCCTTGGTGGTAGTCTGCGTCATGTTGTCAGCCGAATGAGGAGTCTCACTCTCGGTCGCGGTGTCAAGGTCGTAGGCCGTAGCACCAGAGTCCCTGGTGTCAGTGTCTGTGATGTTGGTTTCTGTCATAATGGGCTTCGTGGTGATGGCCTGCGCGGTCTCAGTCTCGGTCATATCGTGTTGCTTCTTCAAAGTGAAGCCAGCCGAAGGAAGGTCACCGTAGCGATGGATGGCGCTGCGGAGCGAGGCGCTCAGCGCGGTAGCCATGCCGTTCGCAACAGCATGGTTGTCATGGCCAGGAGTGATGATGCCGAATAGACTGGACGCGGTGACAATGTTGCGCTCAGCCGGAGTAGTGACGTTGATGTGGTATCCTGCTGCGATGTAGCGCAATGCAGTCTGCGGGACGATCAGAGCCCGGATTGGCGTGTTGACAACGGCCGGCGCGATGTAGCGGACGAGCTGCATAGAAGAAGACATTGTTGATTGAAGTGTTGACACGGAAGGTAGAAGAAGTATGGAAGTCGTGGAGTCGAAGTGAGGCTGTAATAATCAGTTCAAAGCGTACCGGTGAAGAGTTCGGAAGGCAAAGGGCTTCGCAAATCTTCAAGTATTCTCGGAAGAGTGGAGAGAAGGAAGGTTAGTGGAGAGGTGGAGGGCGTTTATATACGCAAGAAAGGACGGCCCGTGATAAGAAAGCAGTGAAGGCCGTGTTAAATAGAACGAGTGACGTAGGCAGTGTGAAGCAGACCATGTGAAGTGTCCGTAAGAGGCAGGCTTTCTAAAGTATTAACTGCCTACAAACGCAATTGGGTAAAGATCGGATCGGCATCTGGTTAACAGCGATTTCCTGTAGCGTTTTACATGTAGAGCACCAGATAGTTTGGTGAATCCATGCTCGCTTGTTTGCCTCTCCGTATACGGTTTGACTGTTAAATGGTGTTGCCGCGAACAGTAAACAGGAAAGCCGTGGTGGTGGATTAGGCCAAGCAAACTAAACATACCACTCCTCATTATTGTCACACAGTGGAGCAACGCTGCGCCGCGCCGCGCCGCCTAGAATCAGGTACAGGCAATTAGGTCCATTCCGCGATCTGTATACAATAGCTGCAGCGTCCACCCACGTCCCTCACCACAGCAGTGCGGAGCCATCTCTCGCGTAGGCTCCAGAAATACGCAAGTGTGTGTGTGTGTATGGCATCTACACATGTTTTAGCCAAAAAACTATGGATAAGCTAAAAAGAGAAGTGGTGAATTGGTATAAAGCTGTCCCTTCCCGCTTAGCCCCCCACCCCTGTGCCGTGCCGATGATATGAAATCCGCTGGCCCGTTGGCCCGCGCTTCCTGCCCGACGCCGCCTCTCGGACGTCGAAAATAAGCATGGTGATCAAGAAGATGCTCTCGTCCTCGCTTTCGAAATGCTCAGGCGCTGAAACGCATCAAAGCTGTCGTGACCAAAAGAAAAGAAATACCGGGCTGTCGTCCAATAAGACAGACAACCCGTGCTTACCGCTGTCGCTGATGCATCAACAAGTTCGTTATGTCCTCCCTTTCCCAAATCATTCCAACCTATTCTTTTTTTCCATCGTCCAATGTCGACTTTCGTCGCTGGAAAATTTTAGACTGCCCTAACTCCATCACCCTTTTTCATCAGATTGCTTTTTTTTTATTGGCGATTTTGCATGCCAAATGCATCACTTATCCCCTCCTGCCCCGCTTCTGGCTCCCCAGAAACTTGTCCAATCTGCTACGGTCCTTGGTTTGGATGTAGTAGTTGCCGCCCTCGTTGGTCCAGCTGACGCAGTTGCTAAAGTACTCCTTCTCAACGCAGGTGAACAAGTTGACCCTATCATTGACGTTGAAGCTTTTGATTTCGTGATGTGGATCCACGAATGGCTTCAGGGACACGATCTTGGCACCTTCCTTCAAGTCCAGGAACTTGTCCAGCAGCGCGCCGTTCAGCTGCGGCGAGAAGGCCTTGTTGTTCACGATTATGACGTCTGCGCGGTGCAATACGGCACCGATCTGCTGGTTCTCCAGAAAGTCGTCGGCCAAAATGTTGATCTTGCCCAAGTTGATGTTCCACAGGCGGGCTGCGCGAGGGATGATTTCTCTACGTTGAAGCTTGGCGGCGCGCGAAGGGTTCTGCATCACTTCTATACCCCAGCTCTCGCAGCCGACTTCGAGCGCGGCTTGGATGACTACATTGCCGACACCTGAGCCCAGATCGACAAAGACGTGGTGGCTCTTTAGGTCGGTTTCGCGGAAGAGGCGGTGAACGAATGGGATCAGCAGTTCACCGTAGACATTGTTGGATCCGGCTTCGTACCGGCGGAGCGAAGCCACGCGAGGGGAGACGGTGCGGTTGTAGGTTTGGTCTATGATGCGGGTTGTGAGTGAGAGTGGCATAGGGCCCATTCCGTCCAAGGCTTTGTCAGTCTTGCCTGAATGAACACCAGCGCGGACCATCTTGTTGAAGTCATCGAGAACCTTTTTGAAATCGTCCAGCGATTGTTGTTGGACTGCCCTCTTCAGACGTCTAGGATAGCCGTTGCTTTCGTCCATCAGCGCTTCTGCGTCGTCCGGGAAGTAATACTGGCATATGGCCTCAACGGTGTTGATAATGTCCTCGAGGGGCTTGTAGCCCTCGCTTTCTCTAGGATGCACAAGGGCGAAGCTGTATCGCGTTAATAAAAAGTTTGGCAGGTTCAGGGACTGTCATGTAGACGTACCGTTCCGGTGGCGACTTGCTAGGGTACTGCAACTCAACCAGAGGAATACCCTCGTTCTTCTCGAAAGCCGTCTTGAAGTCCCTAGCTAAGTCAAAGCCCATGACCGCATCATCCTTCCAGTGATCACTTTGTATGAGGTCCGCGCCGTGCAGGAACTTGCGAAAGCTAGGGTTCCGTTCCTCTGCCGTCTCGTCTGCCGTAAAGCGTATCCGCCGTCGTAGATCCGGCTCCAGCGACCTGCTTGTCCGTACTCGCTTGCGCGGTGTCAAAGGCCCGTCGATGCTGCCCTCGTTGTCGCTGCCCTCGGAATCAGACGACATGGGTGTGGAAGGGGTGGGTGCTTTGCGTTTCGTCGTCAAGGTGCGTTTTCTGGTCGGAGAGGTTGAGGAGGCCGGCGTGAGCATGGGCGAGTAAGCGGAGCGTCTTCCGGCTGCTGAAGCATTTTGGCGGCCGTTTGCGAGCTTGCTAGCGGGTTTGGGCAACGACGGTCGCGAGACTGGATAGGTGGCAGCGGGGGTCTGTCTCTTGACGGGTTGCAGAGTCTTGACGATGCGCGTAGCCGGCTTTTTGCTGAAATCGATATTCATGTTTTCGAATTTTTTTGGTGCTCAAGGAGCGAAGGAGGGGTGAGGGAGGGAGGGATGAGGGGCCCTAACGAGTGAGTATCATGTGTCCCGGGAGCGGGCAGCGACGTTGCGAGAGCTGGGAAGAGTTGTGAAAGTTGACCGCGCCAGGCTTCCGGTCGGTCTTCTGACGATTTGCGCTTTGATCGCCACAAGGGGCCAAGGGCCCGCCCTTTCCCCGAGACAGACTGGCATCTGCAGCCCTACGGGAGGCGGACAAGGCGCCGGACACGCCCGTCTCTGGTCCCTGGGACCTGCAGAGCGGTCAGGGCGCTGGAGATGGCGTGCACCCGCCTTGCTACGTAGGTTGGTCGCCCGTTGCGGTGCTTGCCGGATTAGCACCATGCTTCGACCGGTGCGGAGCCCGCCCCGAACCTTCGGCTTGGCTACCTTTCATCACAAGGAGGCACTCCATCATTGAACGAGGACTTGCATTATACCAGTTATTACACGCTTTGGGCAGGATCATCTATCATTCTCGCCACGCCTTCCCGAATCAACCTCCCGCCGGCTGCTGCATCCCAGGGCACTTAAACGCCGAAGACGTCCAAATACCCGAGAACCACCATCAAGTGCAAAAACTTTTGTGACAAAACAACGTGGTATGTGTGGCAAAGGGGAGGGGCTCGCATGCATGACTTCCGTAACGACAACGTAAAAAGAAAGAGTGGGGGTTAAAAAGGAAAAGCAGACCAGTGCCACAGTCTATGGCGGGGTTGGGGGGGTGATCGCGGGAGAAGTGAGGTCCAGATTGTTTCCGCAAACCTCACCCAAAGACATGTAAGGACCACCGACATGCCATAGGCTACCAGTTCAGAAAGTCATACTGAGCAAACAATAGACATGCTGCTTATGCTCACTCCGAAAAAGTGAAAATCCTCGGTTGAAGCCGTCACTAAGGAAAAACGACCACCTTCCGATTAAGCATTGCGAGATAGGCAGCGGGTATGTCTGGGTCCTGAGGAAAATACCGGAATGTAGAACAGCAGTTTAGGAAGCCAGGGCGCGGGAGCCGCCTCTGCGGTTACCCTTAGCCTTCGAAGGGACAGTGCTCCAGCCGTCATCCTCGAGAGTTTGCGTCGTGGTGCCGGGCTCAGCAGCGGGGGTGGACGACTTGCGTCTCCAATTCTGCTCCTGAGGCTTGGGGTCGCGGACAACTTCCTTAGGCTTGACAGCCTTGTCGTCGACAATCGTTCCATTGGCATCCTCGCCCTCGATGTTTTCGGCGCTCTCCTCATCAGCGCGTTGCAAGATTTCAAAGTTCGGCTTGGGGGCGGAGCCAGCACCGTTCTCCTCCTTGTCATCGCTCTTTTCCGTCTGCGCCGGCTTCTCAGGCTTGGCGGCCGCCTCCTTTGCGCGCTTCTCCTCGCGAGCCTTGTCATCCTGCTCCTTCTTTTGACGAAGTGCAAGCTGCCTCTTCTCTTCAATCTCCCTCTCCTTTGCTGCAGTGTCGATGGGACGGGCAGCGCCGAACGGGCTAGACTTGGAATCTCCGGTGGAAGTGGGAGTGCCAGGAGCATCCGGAACCGTACGCTTCTGGAGGTTGAGACGGGGGCGACCAGCGGGGGCGGCAGGCTTTGCGGCCGGAGAGGACGGGGCGCTGGCCTCCGGAGTAGGAGACTTGGCCGCGTTGTCGGGCTTCATGTTGGAGCGCCAGGCGTTGTCAAGCTCCGGTGCAGTAGGTTGCCTCTCGTATCCGGGCCTCTCGGCAAATTCACGACGCGGCGGCCTGGAGCCGTCCTGCGAGCGGTTTTCGCCGAAGGAGGGCGACATCTTGCGCTCACGAGGAGGCGGGGCAATAGAAGGGGACAAAGGTCCCTTGCGCTCCCAGTTTCCAAAGTCACGGGAACGTCCTTCGCTCTCAAAGCCACCACGACGGCTTCCACCGCGCTCGCTTCCGGCATCAGATCCGGCGGCGTCGAAACCTCCTCTGTATGACGAACGACGAGGCTCATTGGAGAGAGACGGAAGAGGACCCTTGCGAGTCCAATCGTTCAGCTCGCGGGTAGGCTCGCGATCCTTGGCTGCGTGCCGTTAGATGCCGGTAACTTGAAGAAGATTGTGATTACTTACGCGGGTCAGCAACACTGACGCGAATGTTCCTGCCCTGGAACTGGGTACCGCTGAGAGTCAGTGCCTTCTTCAGGCCGTCCAGAGTACCGAATTCGACGTAACCGAAACCCTTGGGCTTGCGCTCCAATTTATCCTCGACTATCCGAACGCTGGTGACGGCGCACTCGGCAAAGAAGTCCATGATGTCACCCTCGGTGGCATCGAAGGACAAGTTGCCAAGGTGGGCGGTGTAAGGGGGCTTGGTGGGGAGCGGAAGCTCCTCGCGCACAGCATAGCCGCCGCGGTCGGCACCACGCTCTGTAGGAAACGTCAATCAGAGTAAAACGGATACGGAAGTAAAAGTTGATCGTACCAAAGCCGCCGAAGCCTCCACCGGAGCCGAAGGCGGACCTAGCACCGCCGTAGCCGGCCGAGGGTCCTGTATGAACAAAGTCAGAAATTGAAATGCGGGGTTTTTCGACGCGAACAAGGTGGGTGGCGCGAGTGTACCGGCTGGAAGAGTTAGCAAGGAGGACAGACAAGGTAGCAGAGGCAGAGAAGCTTACAAGAAACGGGGAGATCCTCCATCTCATCGGCCCAGGATCCCAGCGCTGTCGCAATGTCAGCATCGTCTGTGGCATGATGTCGCAGTTTGGTGGTGGCGCATACACTGATCGCCCAGGAAGTCCCCGAGGGACATCTTCTGGGTCTTATCCTTCTTAGGAGCTATGCGAAATGATGTTAGCCGCCGTGACCATGGCTGTCGCGAGGCGCGGGGCAGATGGCAGACGTCCAAGGCCACTGCCCTCACCCGGCGGGCGAAGTCGGCACGAAGGGCATACCCATGATTGCGAAAATCAGTCAACGCGCGTAGAAGTGTGGGCGCGTTGGCTGGGAATGTTCTGAAATAATGCGGGGGCTTCAAGTGTCGAGAGTGCAGGTGTGCGAAGCGTGCTGATCGGTAAGTGTGTAGTCGCGCAGGCGGTTGTGCGGATTACATAGGCTGAAGTGGTGTTGAATTTCCCTCAGTGCCGTCCTAATAGGGTTTAGCGGCAACCGGTGTGCTGCCAGGCTGCCCAAGCTTTTGGAAGATTGCCTCATCGTGTGCCAGCCGCGACCTCTCCCAGCGCCAGGCTTCAGAAATCACCATGGAGCCCGATAGCCCCGCCCCTGCGCCCAAGGGCCAAGATGCATGGGGTTTGATTGGCTCTGCCCTCGAAGTTGGTGCTTTTACCGGTAAGCTTTGCTTTTCACATGTCAGCGCCCTTGAGCCTCACGTCCGTTGACAGCTAACCCGGTAGTATAGGCTGTGGCGGTCTGCTTCTAGGGGGCGCGCAGGGCATTCTGTTTTCGAATTCCCCCGCACTCTTCGCTGCCTTTTCCGGTGTCCAATGGTTCACCGCCGGCTCCATATACTGGGGTAAGCAGATCCCAATCAATGCCTTCAGAAAGCTTCGCGACTGAACTCGCCGTAGGCACGCGAAGCGTCTTGTTATACCGACCAGACGGTGATGTCCGTGCCTTTTCGCCCAGCCAACGCGTCAATGCTAGTACAATTGCTGGTGGCGTTTCGGGAGGCATTGTTGCAGCTGCAACACGTGAGGATCGCCTTCTATCTCTACATGACTTGAATGGCACACTAATAAGCTACAGGTGGGCGTTCAAACATAGTTCCGGGGACGATCATGTTCGCTCTATTTGGCTTTGCTGGGCAAAGCATCTACAATTTTCTAGATGCTCAACACTTAGAGCGCGAAGAAGTAGCCGCACAAGAGGGTAAAGAGCCGCAGCTTAGCCTGTTCCAGAAGCTCGCCAACTCTCGATTTAGCCCTGTTAAGTCCCTTTCTAATGAGGAGTACGAGGACATGCTAAAAGAGAAGTTACTCCGCGTTGAAACGGAGATTGCTTTGGTCGACGACTCGCTTGAATCACTCAGACAGCAGCAAGCCCAAAAGAATTCAAGCACCGAAAACTGACATTCTACCGTTCGTGTTCCGCAATGCGTACTGCAATATAGCATATCGAATAAATGATGAGAAGTACCGCAAGCAGAGGATTATTCGGACACGAAACACCCGAGGCCAGCCACCACAAGTACCTTGTCCATAACTTGCGTAAACCGGCTATTTGTCATTTTGTCACTGGGTTTTGTGCCAGTCTCATGGGCACTGTCGATAAATATGTGCAAAGTGATTACGCTTATACGGCGGTCTCAATATTTTGTAGAGAGCTAGCAATGCGATGCTACTCACTAATGTACTACAGCTGGCCACTGTACCAAACTACGTCCTATGTCCGTAGTTTTTGGGCTGCTCACCTTGCCGCTAGATACAATGCTTACAATGCTAGTGTACAAGTCTTCATTGAGCAACGTCTCTCGCCTGTGCAAGTCAAAAGAATAGCAACCCAGTCTCGATTAGGTATAAGATTTGTTTAAATTTGGTGCGTGAGTTCTGCACTATTTTTTACATGTTCTTCTAAGCATTCACCCAGGACAAAGTGGCCACCTGGTAGCACGCGCCTTGAAAAGTACTACCTAGAACAGCTAAGCAAGATGAAGTGATTGTGTCTCTTACTAGAACTGTAATAACTGGGTGTCGAAAACAGCAGTGAATCGTCGTTTCAAAATATTTGACAGTAATACGCAGTCCCTGTTGAACTTGACATGGAGAGACGCTGGGGTCGCATTTTAGATGGTCACTCCATCTGAAACCTCTTTCACTGTAGCTTTCACATATAATGTGTGAAGGCCAAGCGAAGATTCTCCCGTTCACACTGGCTCGCGTCGACATTCGACATATTTCTCGCCCGGGCGCACTTGCCTCTTTATTTTGGATTGTTTATCTCTGAACTTTCTCCGAACAACAAATCTCACCAAAACGCATACACCCTTCCTCGTCCACTCGCAATCGTCCATCTGTACACGTTCATCTGCTGTGAGCATCCTAGCATCTATGCCATTCGATCGCGGCGCTGGTCAAACCGTCAAGGACTGGCTCAGCAATTGCGATGACCCAAAACCCGAGACAGAATCGCCCGCTGCCAGTTTCAAGATGAAGATGTATCTCCCTGTCCGGGCCCTCGTCGTTCCAGCTACCACAGCGAAGTGGGATGATGCGGACTTCGACGTCGAATTCGAACTGACTTCGGACACAAAAGTCTTGATGGATCGTGGTGACGGTGTCTATGAGACTCGTAAGTATTGCCTGCTTTAATCACCTGGCAAGTCTGACGGACAGAGTAGTTCCAGAAAAGTTCCTGCCTCGCATGGTCTGCCTGCTTGACGACAATGACGTATCCAGCACCATAGAAGTTAATTCCGCAGTGAGCGCTCGCTCGAAGATTGCTGAGAACCTCGACTGTAAGTTTCAGATATGTCATAAATCACAATGTCCCAGCTGGACTGACCCAGGCAAAGCGCCTACAAGGCATGACTATAAATCGTTTTCATCATCTTCTTCTGGTGAGCCAGACGACACGCCCCACTTCAACCTTGTGGGTTTCGCACAGTCCAGTCCTGCACCACAGTCCAGTCCTGCCCAGAGTTCGGTGCGACTCAACCCCGTAGCTGCAGAGTGGAAGCCAGTTCAGTTTCAACAGCCGACTTCACACCCTAAGACCCACGGTTCAGCCTTAGCTAGCGGCAACGCCAATGTCCATAGTACTGCTCAACACACAGCTGCCAAATCCTCTGGCGGCTACCGGTTTGACAAGCAGGTCAACCTTGAGAACAAGAATGTCGAGGCGGACACTACTTCTGTCCAGGACCACATCTTTGTCCCCACCACTACACGTCCCAAGCTTATTGATGCTACTGGATTACATGAAAAGCGCATGGGCCGGATTCAAGTCAACACCATCAAGAATCCGATAACTGCTAAGGGTAATTTGTTGGCCTCCAGCTCCGTACCGCCAACGAGGGACGAGAAATCGAATGCTATGCAGGTTTTCAAGCAACGCATGGGAGCCTTGGGTTTCGACATCGCCGAAAAGCCAAAGCACGTGTCCGGTCTAGTTGCTGCAAGCCCTGACCTGCCCACCATGGTACCTGTTAGACGCCGTAGTGGTAACCTCGCGGAACCACTTATGCAATCTGATGGCGAAGAGGCAGATACGAAGTACACTTTTGATAACAATAACCACGCGGAAAAGGCACAGCGGCAGATTTCAGCGCCACCTGGGTTCAACTCCAATACTTCTTCTTCTGTGGTTGCTGATGGCTCCCACTGCCCTATTTCCCCCTCTAGAGCTCCTCCTGGCTTTAATACTGGCCATTCTGTACCTCTATTCACATCTTTCCTCGACAGTTCTCACACTAGTGGCCCAGGAGCGTCTACTCCTCATGACAAAGCTGCCGACTTAGCGACCACATTGCGCGGTGAAGTCAAGGAAGTGACGAATGGCGGAAGGCCCTCAACCATTTCTGCTGCCTCTGGCGGCCTCGAACACCTGCCGAGTGGGCTTTCTGCCGAACTAGGCTTCAGTGATCGTGCTAAGGAAACAGATGCGGGTACAGAGAAGTACGCCAAGGAGACTAAAGCTGCTTCCTACTCCACTAACGTTTTGAACAGAGAAGTTGAGGTAACTCAGGCTGTCCCTAACACCCTTAGTCACGCACGCGGCTCCAGTCTTCGTCGTGGCGTGAACCCACTCTTCTTGCAGGCCCTTAAAGTGCCACTGTACAGGCAGTAGCCAAACGAATTGCGGCTCTCATACCATTGGCCTAGATATGGCACAGCTGTCTAACTTCTGGATATTTTTTGGTTGGATAGCGAGTCAATTGGTTTTTTGGTATGTTCACGTGGTGACTAGACAAAGAAAACACTGAACAAGGATTCAGTGCTTCAAACCCATTGGAGCCTGAGATAGTTTGGTAGTTAAAAAAAGACAAAACTTTGCTTCATGTCAGCATGCTTTGTTGATGCAGGTGACTGCATGCCATTGCGAGTGTTTGCTAACAAGACAAGCCATCCACGAAAGCGGCTGGGTCACGCCGCATCGCAAATGAATTGTCTTGGAACATTTGTATATATATTCGCCCGACGTACTTTAACAGAGCCGCTACAGAGGAGATGAGAAGCAAGACAATTCCAATGGAGCGCCAGCAAAAAGGCTAGTTGAGCACATTAACGGATCCGAAAACTTTCACACTGTACCTAATACGCATCACAGAGAAGCGAAGCCCGCAGGGCGAAGACCAAGAGAAAAACGATAGCTCGTTTCCCAGTTCTGCGCTGTCTCTGAACCCATCAGCACCAGAGTGGTCTCCCGCAATTTCAACCACTCCCAGAAACACGTACCACACTAATCGACCGAGAGTCCCCACCGGGCCCTCCGCCATGACACGTCCTAAAGCCTCTTCGTCCACTCCTCAAGGGCCTGAAAAGCCGTCGATGCAGCAGAAATCGCAGAAGTTTCGCAATCTGCAGAATTGGAAAAACTCGCAAAACTCGCAGGAGCTGCAGAAGCCGCAAGAGCTAGGTTTGTCGATGACTGCGGGAACGTCGCAGAAACTTGAACGTCGCCAGCAACAAAGCCAACTGGGGCAAGGGTACCAACAGGGTCAGCAGTATCACCACCAGCGCCAGCACCAGGCCCAGCACCAGGCCCAGCACCAGGCCCAGCACCAAGTCCAGCAAAACCAACAGGTCCACCAACAACTGCAGTACACGCAAAATGCTCAACAGCAACAGCAGGGACAACAGCAACACGCGCCCACCGCCCCATACCAGCGTCGCTGGCTCATCCAGGACGGCTTCGGAAGCTACCAACTCCCACCCGAGGAGGGTGGCGGCTGGAGCGCTGCCGTCCCCATGGGCCTACCTTCCGATCCGACAGCGCGCCACCCGCCAGCGGCGCTCCAGGGCTGGGCCGTCGCTCCTCAAGGGCCCTACTACAGGGCATATCAGACGTTCGGATTGCACGCGCAGGCATGGAAGGTGCAGGAGGAGTTGAAGAGGGCCGCTACGGAAAAGAAGGAGGAGGGGGAGGCGCAGAAGGTGCCCGCAAAGACTGAAGAGCGTCCTGCTCAGTCGTTGCCGCCGACGTCGTTGTCGTCGCCGCCGTCGCCGTCGGGCTCTGTGGCTAGCTCTTCGGTTACTGTTACTGCTGGGGGCGCACGCGCCCTGCGCGATGGTGAGCGCTTCGGTACGGGTGGGATCTTTGCGCGGCCGGATAAATGCGTGGTCAAGATGCGGAAGCCGGGCCCTGGTGAGTGAGGCCTGGGAGGGGGGTTGGTGGAACGCACGGACGAGGGTTTCAAGAGTGATGAGCAGGCAGGGGAAATTGTCATTTTGGGACTAGGTCCAGTGAGGGACTGATTTCTATTGGTTGGTGGTGCAGGCTGGTCGATAGAGTGAGTGCATTTGGGTATCATCAATGAAAGTTTGGGAAAATGCTCAGCGGAACGAGGCTCTTGTAAGAACAAACACCAAGCTCGATTTGTACTTGTCCGGATTGAATACTCCTGGATGTTCCTGCGCGGTCAAGTTAAGTCGTGCGTTGGCGCAAACGAAGAGAGCGGAAACACGTTTGCAGCCGTGGTTGTGTCACTTACACGGGCCCATGCATTGCCACATCAGTTCCATTGTACAAACAGAACCTAAGAGATATGAAGCTGTCTCTATGTCCGTCCACAGGGTCTTCGAGTATATTCGCTGCGTCAGCTCTATAATGACATCCAGGTTTTCGTCAGCGTCTCGGTGTCAACAAGTGAAAGAGATAAGCTGTCTTCAAGCTTACTACCTCTGCAGTTTGTCTTAATCCTGCATCCATGCTGCATGCAAGGTCCCGTGCATTCTATGTTTGAACCAGCACCCTTCGTTTCGCTAACCAGGATGTTAAGGCGTGTGAATGTATGAAGGACTAGTACGATCCAGTGGGAAACCCTTATGAACGGGTGACGTCGGTGGTTTCAAACGGGATGCCGTTTGTTGTTTGAACTTTTAAAGCCTTCCCCCTCTCTTCTCAACCACTCCCAACCCAAACCCTCTCCACATTCTCCGCTTCTCGCAACCAACGACAACTTCGTCTTCAAACCCTCACCTCATACTTGAACGCTCTTCAATACCTCACAATGTTCCCCACTTCGTATACCTCTCAACCTTTGCGCGCTCGCATCGTGGGCGTGGTCGTCGATCCGATAGCTCAACAATGGATCACCGCCGGTTACAATGTCGTCTTTGAGCCCACCACCAATGTCGCAGTACTGTTACCCGTCGGCCCTAACGAAGTGACGAACAGTAAGTCTCCCTCTTCCATCCCGCCGAAAAGAGTTCTTACAATCTTTAACCAGTTTGGCAGTATCAGTCTCGACAGAACGTTACCTTTGACGTCAACTTGTCACCTGGTGCGTCGGGCCCGCGTCGCACTGTCCCCACCTTCCACTCATACAAGCAACCTGCGTCTCATAGTATGACTCTGGACCCTTCCGCGCCGGCCTTTCAACCAACTAGCTCTAGGGCATCACCGATGAGCAGCGCTCCTCACACTCCGCGGAATAGCACTTCCGTCTCTCCCCAGAACACCACTCCCCGCACTCCGCGGAACACTATTCCTCGCGCTCCACGGAACAACAGCGCTCCTGTTACTCCACAGAACAGAACCTTTGCCTCTACACGGAACAGCGCTCCTGTCACTCCGCGGAACTGCACTCCTCTCCCCCAAAAGGAGCAGAACTTCGACGCCCCGATTGAGATAATCGCTTCGCCAACTTCAGAAGCCGGAGCACCTTCAACCGATACTAAGTCAACTTCAGTCGTAAATAACGTTCCATCCAACGAGACTCTTGAAAATGACACAGCTCCAGTCGTTGCTTCTAAGAAGTCATCGATCAGCTCAGTAACTGGGCTCGATGCATTTTCGAGCCCACCAGACGAGGATTCAGCTGCGCTCTTCTCTGTTATTCAAGAGAGTGTCACCCGCCAGCAACGACGCTCCTCGATCGCCTCTTCGACCTCCTCTCACGCTCTTCCGCAACAGTACACACCGAAGTCGGACGATCAGCCCGAATTACACCGACCGGATAACGTGGACGAGAACATGCCTGCATCGCCTGAGGAGGAGAACGGCTATTACGGCTACTACTTCGCCTTGGGGAGCAGTGAGCATGGCGAAGATGTTGCGGATGCTTCTCCGGAAGACAAATCTTTCGGAATCGAGGCGGCTGACGAGAAGGAGGACGACGAGGAGCCTCTCATTCCTTCTGTCGAGCCCTCCCCATCTAACATTATTGAGCTCCCTTCTGATGACAGCAGTGTAGAGTCATCAACCCCAGAGCTCGGTGCCGAAGGTCCTACGATAACGTCGGCGTACTCGATGACGCGGACGTCACTGTCTGACCCATCTTACGCGATACCCAGCGGTATCGCTGCTGATAAAAAGGTTGAAGAGAAGGCGGAAGAGCTCGAACTCGAGCCAGCTCATGCTCATTCGCCAAAGAGAGGTGATAAGGAGAGGGACGGACTCGCGAGAGTGCTCAGCGCGATCCACCTCCAGATGCAGTTCAATCGGATATCGAAAGCTCTGGAAGACAACGTGCAGAAAACCGAGGAATTGCAGCACAACCATGCTGCTCCTCGTTGGCAACAGCAGAAGGAGGTTCCCCGGACTGCGAAGCCGGCGATTCCCAAGCCTGGCAATTTCGACAAGAGTCAGGTATTGAGAGTTGGAGGGACCAGGAAGACGCGCAACAGGCGCCAGAACACCACTAAGGCTGACAAGGCCTCGAAGCCTCCGACGTTGACGACATTCACGTTTAGCTTGTCGTCTGAGGAGGATAAGCCAGATGATTCGAGGGTGGTGGAAGAATTGGAGTAGGTTAGCATCTTGTACAATCACCGTTGAGCCAAATCAGGAGCTACTTAGCTTTTAGGCGTGGACGATGTTTTCTCGCTCACCAACTAAAATTCAAGGTTGGATATCATGAGGCTCTTTGATTGGTTAATGGTTTACTTGAGTCAAAACTAGGTTCCGTCTAAACTTTCGGCATTGCAACGATAGGTCGTGAGCTCCGGATCATTCTCTCATTGGCTCGTTTCACTGACAATAATCCAAACTAAGAGCTGGCAGCACCAGATTGGCTAGCTTGTACCGCGTTTGTAGAAGGAATGAGCTTCGAGATTTTACTCTGTAGGTAGCAATAACAAAGAGTTATCACCCAAAGTAAATCTCTGACTAACCACAGATCCTGATAAACAAGCGGGCACGGTGCAATCAAACTTTCAAAAGCATTGGGCTTCCTTGAGCATTTCCAAGAAACCAGCTTGCGAAGGTGGAAATTGGCAGAGCCCAACGTTTGCCTATTTCAAACATAAGTCTGGTGAGCGGCCAGGCCTTCGTATTTCCCGGCGACAAACAAAGAAGGGGCCAGCGGCCGAAAGAAAAAAATATTCGTATCCTTGCGCTGATCCTAGTTTCGAGAAGCCGAAGCACAGACGCATCGGGACCGGTGAGAGGAACGAGAGGAGTCACAACTGCCACGAAGTGCTGCAGGGTCGATCAGGATCTCTGGAACCTGTTTATCGGTGGAGAGTGGTGGCAAGTGGGGAGGACGTGTCAGAAAGCAAGAGCAACAGTGAGGTGTGAGGTTGCGGTGTGGTCGTCCGGGTTCCCGATCCGGGGTGCCGATAGGGCTGGTGTACGTCACTTGCTTCGGCAGGGGTACATAGCGCCGTGCTAGTCTCCCGCCAGCCGCGGGTCCCGTCAGGTCTCCGCGTTTTCGCAACCCAACACGTTGGTCGCCCAACTACACTCCTATATCCAATCTCAAGAGCCGCCATTGCCCCCGGCTATGTCTCTGGTATAACGGTCCCCGATTTCCCTGCTTCTCGACTTGCCCGCAAGCGACCATGGCCGACAGGAGTTCGGTGCGATCAGGCGGTGGGGAGGCGGTGAATCCCACAAAGGAGGAACCTGAACAGCGCGAGGAGTACGAGGAAGCAGATCATGCGGTCGAAGAGGCGGAACCCTATGACCCTGAAGAGGCGGCTACCGTGAGGGAAGTGGCCACCGTCAAGTCCTTCCGCACCCAGCGCAGCTCGAGGAGCATGAAGAGCGAAAAGAAGGGCTTCAAGGCAAAAGTCAAGAAATTCTGGGCAAAATATGGACCGGACCTGGATCGCTCGACTCTCATCCTCATGGGCAAAGGTGCCCTGCCACCGACCATTTGCCTCTCGATATACCAGAACACCGCCGTCGCCGACGTTTACACCACCTTGGGATACCTTATGGGCATTGTTTCGATCCTCGGCTTCGCCATCATGCCTAGGGGCAAGTTTCTCCAGACGATGATCTTGAACGTCATCTCTACGTGCTTTGCAACTTCTCTGAACCTGCTTATGTTCTACTGCGCTGTCAAGGCCCGTGAGCACACAGAGAAGACCCCAAGCAGTGCCGTGGGTTCGCCATCTCCCGGTGCCCAAACGTACACCTACAACTCTTCAGCCTCGGCCGTATCTGGCATCTTCTTGTTTTTCCAGGTTTACTTTGTCAATACCATCCGTGCGAAGTACCAACCGACACTACAGTTCCCTTGCATCATCTACACGATCTTCGTTGTCGTTGCTTCGATCTACTCGCCTCGATTCGCTACCATGGCCGCCGGTATCAGTTTTGCAAAGAGATTGCTTGAGACGTTCCTGACAGGATTTGCCGTCGCTACCGGCGTATCTCTTTTCGTATATCCGATGACATCTCGCAAGGTTGTCTTCATGCAGATGACTGGCTATATGGGCGCCCTGCGTGGTGCTCTCAAAGCACACTCCGCTTACTATGAGAGTCTGGAAATGAAGGATATGTTCTACCGTGTGTCGACCGGTATTTCGGGCGACAAGGACCGGCAACCCGAAGCTCAGAACGTAAAGAAAGCCGTTGCCGCTATCCAGGCTTTGCAAGGCAGGCTCCAGGGTGACCTTCCGTTCGCGAAAAGAGAAATTGCATTGGGATACCTCGGCCCAGACGATATTCAAGAAATGTCAAGGCTCCTTCGCGAGATCATGCTTCCCATGGTTGGACTGAGCTCTGTTGTGGACATTTTCGAAAGACTGGCGGAAATGAACGGCTGGGTTCAAGATCCAGACGACGAGGAGGACGAGGAAGAGCTGGAGTTTGACAGGAAACGCATTGTTGAAGATTGGAACGACATCATGCAAACCGTTCACGAGCCATTCCAATCTATCATCCAGGCTATGGATGAGGGTATTGAGCATGTCATGCTCAAACTGAAGTTCATAAAGCCACCAAAAAAGTCAAAAGGGAAAGGCGTCGATGATGGGGATGTCGAGGCAAAAGGAGATCGCTCGCAGCCAGGAGAGGATGGATTTGCGGAGTATCTCTTCCGGATGTCGGAGGAGTTCTATCAAAACAAAGAGCTGGCGTTGAAAGAGTGGTGCAAGCGCAAGGGCGTTGATATACCGGAGGATTTCTTCCGTTCTCCTTCTAACTACGACTTCCGGGACATGAGACGCGAGGTTGGCGAGAACTACTATCAACGCAGTCAGCGTTCGCTTTATGCCTTGCTTTACGTGAGTATATCCATCAAGAACAAGGACCCCACACTAACACATCCGCCAGATGGAGTACTTGCTCTACTCGACTAGCAGAGCAATCCTGGAATTCGTTTGCTTTGCCGACGAGCGAGTGTCCAGCGGGAAGCTGTCAAAAAAGCGCCTTATTCTGCCCGGATTTAAGCGGATTAAGAAGTGGTGTTGCAACTTTCTCAAGGAACAGAGTAACGATGAGACGGACAATATGATGGGCGGCGATCTCAGCGGTCCAAAGGCTGAGGATGTCTACATTGGACAAGCTTACAAGGGCGTGAAGGATCCGGAGCATCTTCCTCCGCAGAGTTCAATCGAGAGATTCGGAAACAAGGTTCGTGCTATTCCGGCATTTTTGCGGTCTTCGGAGTCTGCTTTCGGTTTCCGAGTGGCTTGTGCTACGATGTGTATTGGTAAGTCTGCCTGAATATGGGAGTTTTGTATACCACTAACAGTTTGACAATAGGTATTATCGACTTCCTGGAACATACTCAGACCTTTTTCGTGCGTCAACGTTTACTTTGGGCAATGATCATGGTATGTGTCCTTTTGTCTCATAGGAGACAAGTATTGACTTTTTCAGATCGCCATGAGCATGTCTCCTACGGCTGGCCAAAGTATATTCAGTTTCACTTTGCGAATCATCGGTACAACATTGGCAATGTGCACCAGCTTCATTGTCTGGTACATTGTTGACGAACACACCCCTGGTGTCATTGTGTTCTTCTGGCTTTTTGCCTGTTGCGGCATGTACATCATCCTGAAGAAGCCTAGGTTTGTCATTGTCGGCATGATCAGTACGGTCACGTTGACCATGATCATCGGTTACGAACTGGAGGTGAGGAAGATTGGCAAGGCGGTCGCATCTACCAACGGCCAGCCTTTCTACCCAATCTATCTGCTCGCGCCCTACCGTTTGGCCGCCGTTTCTGGTGGTCTTGCAGTAGCCTTCATCTGGACATTCTTCCCTTTTCCTCTTTCTGAACACTCGCAGCTCCGGAACAAACTCGGTGCCTCTCTCTATCTTCTCGCGAGATACTACTCCGTTGTTCACGAGACCTTCCGCGTTCGCATCCGTGGTGCCGAGGGTGACATGGCGCTCAAGAAGAGCCCTGGTCGCCGGATGCAAAAAGCGCGCTTCAAGATTTACACGAAGCAGATCATGCTTCTGACCAACCTGCGCACCATCTCCGACTTCCAGAAGTGGGAAGTGCCCATCGGTGGCAAGTTCCCGCGAGAGAAGTACAACAACCTCATAGGTTGCGTGGAAAAGTATGTTGCCTTCACTCTTCAAAGTGAAACAGCCAAAATGCCGTACTAACATCGTGTCTTTTCCAGCATTATTCGCTACATGTCGCTCAGTGCCTACGCTAGTCAGACATTCGCCGACCCGGCCGACGAATCCGAAACGGCGTGGTCGAACGACTTCCGTCGGCTTATCTCGAGTGTCAACCTGACATCACACGAGATCACGAGTCTGCTGTCGTTACTCTCAGCTTCGATCACGAGCGGTACCCCACTGCCGCCGTACCTCAAGGCGCCGCAGCCGTACCTGCTCAGTCAACGGCTCGAGCAAATGGACAAGGACATTCTTAGCTTGCGACACATCAACGAGCCAGGCTACGCTGCGTTCGCCGTGATCCAGATCGCGACGCGCTGTGTAATCAAGGATTTGGAGAAGCTGCTGATGTAAGTTCTTAACCTCACTCGCGCATGTTCGCTACGTAGATGGGATATGCTAACACGCAGCCACAGAAACGTCAAGGATCTTGTCGGCGAACTCGACTTCTCGTTCCACACTATCAGCTCACTGAACACGCCCGGCACGTCCAGAGCGCCGTCGCGCGTACCATCGAGAGTGAACCTGTCGAGGCCCACCACCGGCGGCGAGACGACGGGCGGCGAAACAGCGGCGTCCGACGATGCCTCAGAGTCTTCGAACACGTCCAAAGAGGACTAAGGTGCGCTATCAGTCGCATTGCGCCGCGCCGATGCCGCCTTGTACCTAGGAAATCCGAACTGTATATACCCTGACTACATACCGAGCGCAGGACGCATGTCGTGCGCGCTTTTTGATGTTGGACTTGCGCGGGCGTTTTTTAGGGAATAAAAAAACAAAAGAGGGGTTTGTTTGTTGGGTAGGTGGCTTGTAAATATTTGGGGGGTTTTTCACGATGGACGACTGCTACGGTCTGGTAATGGTGGGAGTGGCGTACGTATGCTGGTACGTTTTGGTGTAATAATATCTGGTTTCCTCCGCTCCGGCTCCTTTCACGTCCCTCTGCTTGTATCTATGCCGCTTATTTGCATCTTCACAAGCAGCGACTGCGCTAAAACTCATACTAGCGCCATGACTTTCCGGCTGGATTTCAGTTCAGTATGACCACCTTTCACTATGCCCATTGCAGGCGCCCGACCCTTAACATGTTAACAATAGCAAAGCCTACTGAATAGGACAAGAGAAATAAGCTTCGCCGTATCTCGCCACACCATCCATCTTCTCAACTCCATCAACTCTACCACCCACGACCCACGACCCACGACCCACGACCCACAACCCCGACAAATGGCACCGCCCAAACTGGAGCCCCGCGCGCGCAAGCGCCGCTCGCCCCGCGACCCCGAGGTTCAGCTGTACTCTGTGCGCAAACACGAGCGCAACAGCTTCTGGGATCGGGAGCGGGCCCCGAAGCCGAACTCCAACTCGTCGCGCACTCCGAAGCCGAGCTCCAACTCGTCGCGCATCAGTCTCTTCGACTCGATTGGCGAGAGCTACATGAGAAACGCACGAGAGACCATAAAAGAAGCTGCAAGCGAGACCAGAGGCGGCACGCAGGGCAGTGGTGCGTAACATGTCCCGTCTCATCCCATACCTACAAGCCGAGCAACTATTAATGCACTACAGGATCATCCCGCCATTCGTCCTCCCGCTACTCCGGCTCTAGTCGCGTCTCCGCTGGCATTCCATTGCGCCCGGCACAGCGCGCTGAACCATGCCACCACGACCACCACAGCGACGACTATGCTGACCCCCAGCCCTACTCGCATTACCCTCATAGCCCCATCTACCATATCCGAGGCAAATACAACTTCATCGCGCACCCGGACTCCGTCCCTTCTTACATGATCGGGTCGGGCCAGCCGGCTGACTTGCTGCGCCGCGTGAGAATGACGGATTCGTACGACGCAGAGGTGAGTGGTGGGGACGGTTACGGTTATGCTGGGAGGGAGAGTGGTAGGGACTCGCACCGTAGAGACTCACACAGCAGGGTTTCACGCGGCAGAGACTCTTCCGTCAAGGACTCGTACGACATAGGCCCTTACCACGTAGAGAAGAGCCATCGTTCAGGAAGGGCGAGCAGCACGACTTACGATGGGGCGGCGAACTCTCACGGTACAAAGACGGAGCCACGCAAGGGTAAGCTTCAGAAACAGAAGCGAGAGGGTAGTGCGGCTGGCAGCAAGATTGATGAAGAAATTGTGGAAGGGGAGGGAATGGGCGCCGATCGTCCTCTGGTGACACGGGGCCGGACTTGGTTGGACAGAGGAGGGCGGCGGGGGAAGCAGCAGCAGCAGCAGGAGCCGGTGGCGGAGAAGAAGGATGAGACGAAGGATGAGAAAGCGGGATCTGTGCAGAAGGAGCCGGAGCAGTCTGCGCAGACGGCTTGGCCGCTGGGTGGGCAGGATGAGATGAAGAACGAAGAGAAGAAAGATGAAGAGAAGAAGGATGATGACAAGAACGACGAAGCGAAGAAGGACGAAGATAAGAATGACGGGTGGAAACAGGACGACGACAAGAAATACGATGACAAGAAAGCGGACGATTCTTGGAACCAGGACGAGACGTCGAAGGACGACAAGTCTCAGGACTTAATTCCGCTCTGGTAGTAAGACGAGCCGCCACCCGAGCCGAAAGAAGAGGAAACAAAAAAAAAAAAAAAAAAAGCTTGGACAGCTGAAGCCCGGTCTCCTTTCTCACTCTCAATCCAAGGCTCCGTCAGCACGCTAGCACTGCCATCGAACATGATAGCGCCAACTCCTTCGGCTGCATCAACCACCAAAGTCCAAAAATCTTTCTATCCACAGCTTCAAAAGCACCACAACCCTCCTGGCAACACACAACATCATCTACCCAACCCCTGCACACACAAGCCCATCCCTTCCCCAGACACCAGATACCAAGAAACCAGACACCAGAAACCAGGCACCAGGCACCAAACACCAGACAGCAGGCCAAGCCAGGCCCAAGCCCAAGCACTCACTCATTCACTCACTCACTCAGTCACCAAGCACAAAGGCCCACACGATCCACGGCCCACACCCTCTTTCCCATCCATCTCTTTCCCAAGCACGTTCACCGTGCACACAGAGAACGAATAACGCACGCGTCGTGTGTTGACCGACGAATAGAGTACCAGCACCAGCACCAGCAACACCAGCCTTATCCGTCTCCGCCAGCATACCTACCTACCGCCTTAGTAGACGCAGGGAGGGAGGAAGCACTAGCGACAGCAACGGCGGCGGCAGCAGCAACAGAAGCAGAAGGCGTAGTCAGAGGCGTTTCCGGCCCTCAATTGGATACGCGGGAGCGCGGGATTGCGGGAGCGCGGGAGCTCGAGGATTGGAGCGGAGCGTATATAGCGGAGGAAGGGCGGTGCAGTAGGCGATAACTGATAATGCGGTCAGGTAATGGTGAGCTGGGCAGCTACCCAGCGCGCTCACGCATGCATTGGGCAGCACATGCACATGCACATGCACACAAACACAAACACAAACACTTGGATAGCACGAGCAGTCCGCAGTAGGTACAGTAGGCAAACTTAATACCAATCAAATCAAACTCAACAATACCCACTACCCAAGCAAAGCAAAGCCAAACCACCAGCGCACGCACCCTCGCACCAGCGCAGCGCCGCAGCACAGCGCACACACAGCGCTCGCACGACGACCAAGCCAGCGCAAAGCATTGCTCCCAAGCACATCCTGAAGGCACCCATGCATAGCAGCAGTGGTAGTGGCTACAACAACGCGGCGCCTTGCTTTCAACTACTAACTAAGCTTACAAACGAGTTTACGTAGGTACGTGTGTACGGGAGTTACAGTTACAATCTGCCTGCTTTTGCGTGTTGCGTGCTGCCTGTTGCGTGCTGCCTGTGGCGCTCATGTCCTCCTTTTCGGGTCGAGCGTCGAGCGACCAAGGCGGAAGCAGCAGTGCAGGCCAGACAGACGCCACGGCAGCCACGGCGGGCGCGTACGGACACGCCTTTCCTCTTTTTGTCTGTCCGTCTGTCTGTCTGGCTGTCTGGCTGGCTAGTTGGCCGCCACCTCCAGCCCGCTCTACCCGCTCTACCCCACGACGCGGCAGGCAGACGAAGGGTTTCTATGTAGCTAGCGGTTAGGTAGACAGAAGCATGCAGAACAGAGGACATGTGACACGAACCAGCAGGACAAAAACAGACGCGCGAGAAAACCAGAAAAAAGCAAAGTGGGGGTGGGACGAAGAGAGAAGAGAAAAGAAAAGAAAAGAGGAGATAGTGCCGGCTCACTCCTGCGATATTATATCCATCGTTGACTCAATAAACTCATCCCGCCCAGGATATCTAGAACCGCCCGCAGGGGTTTTGTGCGCCGTTGGTGTGTGGAATCGCGACAAAGGAAACTAAAACAGAGACGACGATACGGAAATCTGAACACGGAAAAGAAAAAAACAAGGGAATACGATGCTTCTTGAGGGAGCGGAGACCTTCTTCCGTGGAAAGGTGCAGGTACATGCAAGCCGAGATGTATGTATCGCTTGATCGCTTGCTTGCTTGCATGCCTGTTTGCTTGGAAGGGAAGAAGAAGGCAGTATTAGTAGCAGAGTGTACAAACAACGACAAGAACTTCACGACGACAGCGAGAATCCAAGGTTGGTGTTGTTGTTGTTGTTGTTTTTCACACAGGCAGACCGGTCCGGCCCGCGCTCACCTCACGGGCAGCGATCCGCGGTGGCTGCCGCCGGAGCCGCTGCCGCCAGAGCCGCCCGACATGGGGCTCGCCGCTTCGGGTCTCCCGCTTCCGGTGGTGACGGTCCCGACCGTGTTCATGACACCGAGGCCGGCGGCAGCGCGCTCGCGCTCGGCCTTCTCGGCCGCTGCGCGCTGCTGCACTTCGGCTTCTTTGCGCTTGGCGAGCAGCATCTTGAGCGCGCCTAGCCACTGCGTCGACTGGTCCTCATCGGGGGCGCAGAAGCGGTAGTTGCGCTCCTCGGAGATGACTTGAATGCAGTAACGCTTGGATTTACTGATTGGGTCGATGTCGACGGCGTCGAGGATGTTGGGGAAGGGGATGATGAGCGTGGCGGAGTATTCCTGTTCGAGTTAGCCACGATCACTTCAGGTGCCAGTTTGCTAGAGAGCCTCACGTCCTCGTTCTTGTACAAACCCATGGATTTCGGTCGGAGCACTCCCCATAACTTCTTCCACTGTCTGACGCCGCCCTTGCTCTTCAGAATGTACAGCCAGCCTTGGCAGACGACGCGCTCCTCATCCCGCGGCTTGCTCGAGGCAGTACCAGTTGTTCCAATTGTTCCAGCGGTGCCAGTAGTGCCAGTAGTTCCAGCAGTTCCAGTAGTGCCAGTAGTGCCAACGGTGCCAACGGTGCCAGCGTTACCTCCAACATTACTGGCCTGGCTCGTGTTCCTACCCAAGCCCGCCGGCCTGTCCGACGAAACATAACCCTCGTTCGGCTGGGAAAAGGACAAAGCCGAGTCCTGGAAGTTGCTCGAGGCCGGGTTGTCCGAAAAGTCGGAGAAAGACGCCTGTTCGTTACCAGAATATGCGAGCGTGTGCGACGGCCGGCGTGCACTGCGTATTTCATCTCGTTTCATGGAGCTTGGCGGACGAGCCAGTGCCTCACCGTCGGAGGTGTCGCTGGACAGGATCTCGCTCCGCATTGGTCTGGCAGCGGCTGCTCCTCCCAGGTTACGCCGCTCGAATCCGTGGAAGGTGACGTTCTTGCCGCCGTTGGGGCTCGCCAGAATCATTTCCTCTTCCTCCTCGTCGATGCGAGCCTCGCGCCGGATGAGCTCGATCCAGTCCTGCGCATCCTTGTCCGAGAGAGCGGCGATATGGTAGTTGCGCGAGGGAGAAAAGAGGCCGAAGACATTCTTGGCCTTCTTCTTGGGGTCGCGCTGGCGGGCGACGGCAGTGAGGTCGGTGAGGATGATCTGGTGGCGGAGCTTGGTCTCTTCGCGGTCCTTGTAAATGGAGAGGGTGTGGGGGCGCAGGACGAGGTAGATGGTCTTCCAGGTCTGGGCCAGAGAGTCAGTTGGGTGGTAAAATTAAGGTGAAAAGCCACGGGCGCACCTTGGTCTTTCGCGTGCGCTTCTGCGCTTCGCCCGACTTGAGCACACGATCAAACTCGAAGCTGCCGTTCTGGTTGACGGGCGAGAAGACGTCCATGCCGAGGTGGTGATTGCGGATGGCTTCCTCGGCCGCGTTTGCGGCGGGCTGGGCGGTGGATAGTCTCATGGCGGCTGCGGGAGGTGCCTGTGGGGGCGCAGCAATGTCGGCCATTGTGGGAGAGAGAGGTCGGGCGGAGGTCAGTTCGGCAGGCTAGTAGAGCATGGCAGGCGGACGCGGCGGTTTAGGACGGGCAGCATGGACGGATCAGCGGGATCTTTGTGCTCGCTGTGTGGTTGCGGTGTTTTGGGAGAGGTTTAGGGGGCGCTTGTTCGTAACAGTCCGTAGCAGCGTCCTGCGACAGTGACGGCATAGCGCGAAGGTAATTTTAGGGCCGCATGACTCAATGCGCGCGCCCATAGTTTCTCGACAATCATAAGTTACCTCTACAATCCATACCTTTTACCTCTACACACCCTGCAAACCATGCCCGTCGTCAATCCCGACCAGCTCGTGGGCCTGCAGCGCGCCAAAGACGGCGTCCGAAACGTGCGCCCCCATCCAAATCCCACACGTCCCATACTGACGCCTTGCAGATTTGCATTCTCGCTCACGTCGTATGTCTCACACCCCGCTCCCCCGCCCTCTTCCTCTAACTGATCCGGCGCAAAAGGACCATGGGAAAACCTCACTCACCGACGCTCTCATCGCCACAAATGGCATCATCTCACCAAAGCTGGCGGGCAAGATCCGCTACCTCGACTCGCGCCCAGACGAGCAGTTGCGCGGCATCACCATGGAGTCGTCAGCCATATCGCTATACTTTTCGCTGCTAAGGCGATCGTCGCCCGACGCCGAGCCGGAGAAGCAAGAAAGCTTAATCAACCTTATAGATTCGCCGGGACATATCGACTTCAGTAGCGAGGTGTCCACCGCATCGCGACTCTGCGACGGTGCCGTTGTGCTGGTAGATGCTGTCGAGGGAGTCTGCAGCCAGACCGTGACGGTGTTGCGGCAAACGTGGGTCGAGAAGCTCAAGCCGCTGCTCGTCATCAACAAGATGGACCGTCTGATCACCGAGCTGAAAATGAGCCCCGGCGAGGCGAACACCCATCTGAGTAAGTTGCTAGAACAGGTGAATGCTGTCATGGGCAGCTTTTTCCAAGGTGAGCGCATGGAGGACGACCTCAAGTGGCGCGAGAAGGTCGAGGAGCGCGTCAACGCGCGGAAGAAGGACCACGAAGATGTGACTAGCGTGACCAGCGGCGTCGAGGAGAGCGACGCCACGGGCGAGTACGAAGAGAAGGATGACGAGGACATCTACTTTGCGCCCGAGAAGAACAACGTCATCTTTGCCAGCGCCATTGATGGCTGGGCATTTACAGTCAAGCAGTTTGCTGCGATTTATGAGAGGAAGCTTGGCATCAAGCGCTCCATATTAGAGAAAGTGCTCTGGGGTGACTTCTACCTGGACCCAAAGTCGAAGCGGGTGCTGGGCTCGAAGCACCTCAAGGGCAGGGCGCTAAAGCCCATGTTTGTGCAGCTGGTCCTCGACAACATCTGGGCCATCTACGAAGCCACTACTGGCGGCAGCAAAGGGAAGGGGTGCGTGGATTTCCTAATTTCCTTATCCTCATTGCATGTTGTACATACAAGTACCGCACTAGACAATCAGAAGCTCATACAGTTGCTTGATGCAGAGACCCCGCCATGGTCGAAAAGATCACCAAATCCCTCAACATCAGCCTCCAGCCACACGTCCTGCGCTCGCGCGATCCCCGCACGCTGCTAACCACACTCTTCGCCGCGTGGCTGCCCCTCTCGACCGCCGTCCTCGTCTCCGTCATCGAACACCTGCCCTCTCCGCCCGTCGCCCAGGCCGCCCGCATGAAAGACCTAATCAAGGCGTCGCCAGGCGCCGAGCACGTCGACGCCCGCGTCCAGGACGCCATGACCAGCTTCAAGACGGCCAAGGACGAGCCCGTCGTCGCGTACGTCAGCAAGATGGTCGCGGTGCCTGAGAGCGAGCTGCCCGAGAACAAGCGCCGCGGCGGAGGCACGCTCAGCGCCGAAGAGGCGCGGGAGCTCGCGCGCAAGAAGCGGGCCGAGTTTGCGCGCGCCCAGGCCATGGCCAGCGGCGGTGCGGACGACGTTGCCAGCATGACCGAGGCGTTTGGCGCCACGGCTGTCATCAGTGAGGACGGGCCGCAGACGGGCGAGGAGCAGCAGCAGCAGCAGCAGCCCGAGCAGAAGGCCGACCCCGAGCACCTCATTGGCTTCGCGCGCCTGTACTCCGGCACCCTCTCCGTCGGCGACGAGGTGTACGTGCTGCCGCCGAAGTTCACGCCCGCGGCGCCGCACGCGCAGCCCGAGCCGCAGAAAGTGACCATCACGGCGCTGTACCTGCTGATGGGGCGGGGGCTGGAGCCGCTGACGTCGGTGCCCGCAGGCGTGGTCTTCGGCGTCGGCGGGCTGGCGGGGCACATCCTCAAGTCGGGGACGATCTGCTCGCAGCTCGAGGGCAGCGTGAACCTAGCGGGCGTGAACCTAGGCTCGCAGCCGATTGTGCGCGTGGCGCTGGAGCCGGAGAACCCGACGGACCTGGGCAAGATGGTGGCGGGGCTGAAGCTGCTCGAGCAGTCGGACCCGTGCGTCGAGTACGAGGTGCTCGAGAGCGGCGAGCATGTCATCCTCACCGCCGGCGAGCTGCATCTCGAGCGCTGCCTGAAGGACTTGCGCGAGCGCTTTGCCCGCTGCGAAATCCAGGCCGGTGCGCCCATCGTGCCGTACCGCGAGAGCATTGTTGCGGCGCAGGAGATGAACCCCCCGCGCGACCCGGAGCTGCCGCGCGGTACGGTCAATGCGGTCACGACGAGCAAGCACGTCACGGTCAAGCTTAGTGTGCGGCCTCTGCCTGCGCCGGTCACCGACTTCCTCAGCAAGAACGGCGCCGCGATCAAGCGTCTCTATGCTGAGCGCCGGGCGGTTGAGGAGAGCCAGCGCGGCATCGATGTGCCCAGCGAGCTGCCCCACGAGCAGCAGACGCAGGAGGAGAAGGACGGCTTGGAGGAGGTGGGCATCACGGACACGGGCAAGATCATGACGCTCGTCGAGTTCAAGCAGGGCTTGGTGGAGGCGTTTGCCGAGGCCAAGGGCGAGAAGGACGTCTGGGCCGGCGTGGCGGAGAAGATCGCGGCGTTTGGTCCGAAGCGCGTGGGCCCGAACTTGCTGCTCGATGCCACTGAAGAGGGCATTTTCTCGAAGGCGTAAGTGCCCGCGTCACTTCTGTTAATTTGAGAGGTGCTAATACTAAGCTACCATCTAGGCTCACCGACCCCACGGAATCGCAAGAGGGCCACGGATCGGCCGACGAGCTCACGCCGCGCGACCTTGCCGACAAGATCGCGTACGCCTTCCAGCTCGCGACGCACCAGGGCCCGCTGTGCAACGAGCCGGTGCAAGGCATCGCCGTAACGATCGAAGACGTGACGATCGCCGCGGAGCCGGCAGCGCGGGCGCGCGAGAACCTGGGCCGGCTGACGGGCGAGGCGATCCGGGCGGTGCGCGAGGGCATCAAGACGGGCTTCCTGGACTGGAGCCCGCGCATGCTGCTGGCCATGTACAGCTGCGAGATCCAAGCGTCGACGGAGGTGCTGGGCCGCGTGTACGGCGTCATCACGCGGCGGCGCGGCAGGATCGTCGCCGAGACGATGAAGGAGGGCACGCCGTTCTTTAGCATCACCGCGCTGTTGCCCGTGGCCGAGAGTTTTGGCTTCAGCGACGATATGCGCAAGCGCACGTCTGGAGCTGCGCAGCCGCAGCTCGTCTTTGTCGGCTTTGAGATGCTGGATGAGGACCCCTTCTGGGTGCCGTTTACGGAGGAGGACTTGGAGGACTTGGGTGAGTTGGCGGACAAGGAGAATGTGGCTAAGCGGTATATGGATGGGGTGAGGAAGCGGAAGGGCTTGTTTGTGGCGAGGAAGCTGGTGGAGCACGGTGAGAAGCAGAAGACGCTGAAGAGTAAATAGGCGGCGGTGGGATGTGAGGAAAAAGCATGCATTCTTATGGTGTTAGGGTTAGGTTTGGGTTTAGGGTTTAAAATACATGTATGGACCCGACAAGGCGGGGCGCTAGCCTCTAGATCCCGCGCGTTTCCCCAGCCCATGATCAACCGACATCTTTTCCCTCGACACCTCTCTCACCTCACCCCCACACGCACGCACAACATGGCCAACAAAGCCGACGACATCAGCGACGAAGCCAAAGAGCTCGTCCAAACGGACAAGGACCTCTACGAGCTCCTGGGCGTCGAGCCCACCGCCACCGCCCAAGACATCAAGCGCGCCTTCCGCAAATTCTCACTAAAACACCACCCGGACAAGAACCCGGACAACCCCGCCGCGGTCGAGACGTTCCACATCGGCACACGCGCCGTCGAGCTGCTTGCCCATGCCACCTACCGCGCCCAGTACGACGCGACGCGCGAGGCGCGCAAGCAGAAGGCCGCGCACGCCGCGAAGCTCGACAGCCGCCGCAGGCAGATGATGCAGGAGCTTGAGAAGGCGGAGAGGGGCGCCAAGCGCAAGCGCGAGGATGAGCACAACGAGGCCGTCAAGATCAGGCGCTTGGCCGAGGACGGGGCGAGGAGGCGCAAGGAGCGCGAGGAGCAGAAGGCCAGGGAGCGCGAGGAGGAGGAGCGCGCGGCGCGGGAGCGGGCGCACGCGCGCGCACACGCACAAGCACAAGCACACACGAATGCGCAGGCGGGCTTCCGCGCTTCGACGACCCGCGTGCCCGATGGCGAGGCGGATGGCACGGCGCCCGGAGCAGCAGCGGCGACGCCGACGAAGCCTGCGGGGCGCTTTTCGGGCTTGCAGAGCGCGCCGTCGACGCCTGCGGGCAGGTTCAAGCCGCCGGCGTTTTCGTTCTCGCCCAAGACGCCGCAGGGCGAGCCGCCGAAGAGTGGTGGTGGTGGCAGTTTCGAGGAGTCGACGCTGGCGCGGCTGAAGGCGAGACAGGCGGAGAAGAGGCGGCTGGAGGCGGAGGCGGAGGCGGAGGCAGCGAAGGCGAAGGCGTAGGAGAGAGAGAGAGAGAGGTGCACTGATGCTGTGCTTGCTCACGTGTATAGAGAGGACTCTTTTGGCAATTCTACGGAACCCAGTGGTAGCGTTCAGGTAGGTAGGTGATGCGATGGCTATTGCTCTACAAGTACCTACTTTCATCCCACCTCTTCCTGTCACTACACTTCCATACCCTTTTACATCCACGTCTTTGGCCACCGTCTCACACGCCACAACCTCTCCGCGCTCACGCACGCACGCACAGCCTGCAGTCCGCACCACAACCGCCTCAGAAGCAGGCCTACTTCCTCACGAACCACGACCACCCTCCCCGTCCCACCTACGACGAACCCCTCCAGAAACATGTCCGACTGCAGTCGAAGAGGTCCCTCGCTCATCCCAACCGCTACACCACCAAACCCGATCAAGAGGCAAAGAGGATAGGTAGCTGCTGGGTATGCGCTTAGGTTGTTAGATTGGCTGCTGTGAGGGGATTGGGTGGGTGTTGATGGTGCTGTTGATGATGCCGCTCTCTACCACGCATCGTCAGCAGCACGACCGACTAGCCAGTCATTCTCTCATGGCTCGCTCACGCCTGCCCCCTCATCCTCATCCTCCTCCTCCTCCTCCGCAGTGGCCTCTGAGACGAGAACTCTAAACCGTGTTCTTCTTCTTCTGGCTGGCACATTGCGCCAACTACGCCATTCGCGGCACGTCAACAATGCCGTCTTGGTGTTGTTGTTGCTGTGCTGTTAAGCTGGTTTGGGGGCGGGGGTGCTTGTTGTGGGCGAGAAGGATTTGGAATCGGAATAACTTTCGTTTTTGCTTTTACTTTTACTACATGGAAGAAAGCCGAGCAAGAAGACTGAGCAGGATTGGTGGGAATGAAAGCTTGTTGTCATTGTGACAAAGACGCAAGCAATCCCTACAAGAAACAAGCAATCAGTTCGTGTAGGCAAGCAGAAGCATGCAGGCAGTTCGCCGTGCCAGTCTTTCGTTTATTTATAACCTCCAGACCATCCTTGCATATCTAGATCTTTAATATCTTACCTCCTAAGGCTGTTCTGAAGAGATCCCTGAAGAAATTCTTGAGCACCTACTGCTGCCTCCTGGCGCAGTATCCTGTTCATTTTCCCTCCATGCTCTCTTGAACGTTCGTGCTGGTTAAGGTGCTGGCAGAAGCAAATGTTATAGCGAAGTGTTAGTTGGTGAATGGGGAAGATGAGCGCGGTCGTTGCTGTATGATGGTGTGCGTGTGTTGTGAGAGTGGATAGTCGTCGTTGGAGTCGGGTAGATGTGAGTGGCTAGTACTGTGGTTCTAGTCTGTCATGGGTTGTGGTAGGGGCTCTGGTGGATACCTCCCTTGGATCGCAGGGATAGTCAGTCTTGCGAAGAGATGAGTGAGGTTTTTTTCGGCGGTTTATTGTTAAGAAAGGCAGTGGTGTTTTCTGGAGAAATACGTAAGATATAACCTTTACGATTCAAATAAATATATATGAAAAAAAATATACACGAAAGAAGTAAACTTGAAGTCTAAGTAACAAACGCTTGTATATATGATGCCTCACTTCTTAGTCATTCTAACTTATTGTACTAGAATCCAACCAGGATGTGAACGAGCGTGTAAGTATGAGCTGGAGCAAATATAGTCGCAATCCACAATCAAGCAGCGTTTACAACGAACCACACCCTATCCCGTGCCACTCAGCAGCTTTGTCAATACCGAGGATAAAAGAATGAGTAACTAAGCGATCATACTGTGCCCGAGAAATGAAAGACTACAAATAGAAGGCCGTAGTGTTTGAATCTTCTTCTTACACAGGACAAGGAACGGCAGAACAAGGGACATCATCATCATCATCATCATCATCATCATCACAACATGCGTCCCAATGGTGGCGACCGAACTCAGGATGAACTCCATCTATCTTCTTCCGTTTTGCTAAGGCTGGCAGCACATGCTGGGCCATTTCATATTTGGTGTTGAATGGTAGATGTGGATGATGATGACGGTCATCATCGCCAAATTTTTGAGTAGTACATATATTTAACTACAACAATATTCTTTGTCAAAGTCGGGTTGGTGTAGTTGGTTATCACGTCAGTCTAACAAGATCGCATCTTGTGAGCACTGAAGGTCGCGCGTTCAAGTCGCGCATCCGATATTTTGTTTTGCTTTGCATTTGACAGCATTATTTTTTGCTCGGTTGCTCCGGGGAATAGTTTTTCTAGTTTTTCCATACCCCACGGCCGGATTTTCGCCGGGATGTGGCGGGCCGGCAAAGTCGATTCATGACTCGTCTTCTGATACGCTCACCCGCGGCAGACATGACTATCCAAAAAGCTGTACCTCCACAACACCACGTCTAGTCATGCAGGACGAGAACGACGACAACGCTCAGCACGACTCGCCCGCCGAGCAGGGCCGCTCCCAGCCCAAGCGTCGTCGCACCTCGACCAATCCGTCGTCGCGCGGCGTCGCCAACCTCACTCCTGAGCAGCTCGCCCGCAAACGCGCCAACGACCGCGAGGCCCAGCGCGCCATCCGCGAGCGCACCAAGAATCAGATTGAGCGCTTGAATCAGCGGATCCGCGAGCTCGAGTCGCAGCAGCCCTACCATGAGCTCCAGTCGGTCCTGCGCGACAAGGAGGCCATCCAGGCCCAGAACGATGACATCCGCCGCCGCCTCTCGACCGTCATGACCCTCCTTCAGCCCATCCTGGGCAATCACGGTCTCAATGGCACGTAACACGCGTCTTTGGCTGTTCTCTCCCGCTGACCACCCCGCAGAGCTGGCAGCCGCCGCCGAGAGGAGCCCTCTCCAGCTTCCGCCCCACGAGGCCGATCCTCGAGCCCAGCAACACATGCACATGCCCGATCAACGCGCCTTTCATCCGTCCGTGCCCGCCGTCCAAGAGCCGGGTGTGCCTCACGACCAGACCAATGCCTCATCGCCCGGCAGCCAGGCATCCAACGGTCGCCATTGGGCTTTCCCGGGCGTGCCACCCACCAGCCACGTCCGCGGATGGCACCCCCAGCAAACACCCTACGACCAGCCGCGCCCGAGCAATATCCATCCAGACCTTGAATACGCGCAATCGGATGAGCGCTTGGGAGTCAACTTCCTCCTGGATAACAATCAGCGTATGGCCAAGCTGAACAATGGCGTGGGTCATGGCGGTCCGGGCATGCAATCGTCTGGTTTGGACTTTAACGGACGTCCGCTCGAGGCATCGAACACACTGCCGCGCAACCTCGATCCAACGTGCGTACTCGATAGCTTGCTGATAGACTTTCTGGGAGAACAACATGCGCGGGCGGCCCAGGGCGTGCCATTAAAAACGCTCGTGGGACCTGCGTATCCCAACTTTTCATATCTGCTGAATCCCGACCGGGAGGTTCAGAGCCATCCGCTGTCCAAGGTATTCACGGACATCCTCCGCACCTTCCCGGACATCTCTGGGCTGGCGGAGAAGGTGGCTGTGCTGTACATCATGTTCCTCTTTATGCGGTGGCAGATCGAGCCCACGCAGGAGAACTACGAGCGACTACCCGACTGGATCACACCACGGCCAAGTCAGCTGTTCACGCCGCATCCTGTGTGGCACGATTATCTGCCCTGGTAAGTCCCCGCGTGTCATCAGTATGGCCATGTCCCTCACACTGCCTACAGGCCCCGCCTCCGCGACCGCATCATCGCCCTGCAGCCCCAGCAGGCCTTTGACAACTTCTTTATTCCATTCACTACCAGCCTGTGCCTAAACTGGCCTTACGAGCAACGTGACGTGCTGTTGCCGGCATCGGCCGTCCCCAGCAGCGGGGGCGGTGCTCCTCCCGCGCCCAACATGCACAACAACATCCCCATCGACCCCGCCACCGAGTCGACGCCTGTCAGCGCCGCCCTAGCCTCGACCACAGACCCGGCGCTGACGGCCTTGAGCGCGGGGACACAGAGCCAGAGTGCGACGTCGCAGCAGGCGCCGCCGCCAGCGCAGCAGCAGCCGGGAAGCGGGGCAAACAGCAGCAGCCTTGGCACTCCTGTTCCCACTGACGATGCGGAGGAGTGGGTCATCAACCCGGCGTTCGAGGCGCACCTGCGCAACCTCGAGAACTGGAGCCTCGGCCCCGCGTTCCGTGTAGCGTTCCCTCATCTGGCGAACTTTGTCAAGATTCAGGGTTGAGATTGAACGATGACGTCGGCAAATGACTAAGTGTGTGGGCGGATGGGCGAGTGATGTGATGCTGGACGGACTGGCTGGCTGGCTAGCTGGCGTGCGTGTAAGGAGTTGAACCGAACGGTTTGGATTGAAAGACAAAATGGAACGAAGCACACGGAGGGAGGGCAATCTAAGCAAGCAAGATTTTGGCGCTGGGAAACGCGGAGTGCGTGCACGCGCCTCGGGGCGGACCACTCGACGTGTTCGCCGGCAAAAAGCAGCTTTCCCATGCAGTGGTGTTGGTCGCGTGGCTACTACTCACTCCACATGCTTGCCTTCATACTCTTGTGCTTGCGCGTTGCGACGTAGCCATTGACGTTTAACTGTTCTTTTTTACTTTCTCTGCTTGGCGTTGCACTGTGTGCGTTCTCAATCAAGGGAAGGGAGGAAAGATGCTTTGGTGGAACTTTTTTTTTTCTTCTCTCTCTCTCCTCTCCCTCCCTCTTCCTCTCTTTATTTCTGCCCCTACGCTTGCTTGCTTGCTTGGTCTCTCTTTTTCTTTTTACTTTCTTCTTTCTTTCACAAACCAAAAGGTCGGTGGCAGAGCTGTGCTTGCTTGCATTGTACGTATCAAGACAATTACGCGGAATGAGGGAATCTGAGTTTGGTTGTTAGTTTGGTTGTCTTGGTGTGTGTGTGGTGGTGCATGGGTACTGACCAAATACGCGTGCGGGTCGAGGAATCGTGTGACGAAGGAGGGAGAGGACGGGACGCGTGCTCATGCTGTCGCCGGTCTGGGAGCTCACATGCACACAGTACCTACCTAGGAGTACGGGTAGATTCTCCTCACAACCCCCTTATCCCCAACCTACCTATTTACGTCTCATCTCTCCCACCCTCCCCCTCCACACCTCCCTCCAACCCTCTTTCCCACACCCACCCAACCAAACAAAGCCAAACAAAGCCAAGCCGCGACCAAAGCCAAGCCAAGCACCACCAAGCCTAACCCAGTTACCCCAAACCCAAACTCAAACCCAACCACAACAACACCAACAAGCCACAGCCCGCCACAGCCCGCCACAGCCCGCCGCGCACTCCTCGCCGAAACAGCCCAGCGCGCGCCACGGCTGGACCTCAAACACGCCGGGCTGGGCCAAGCCAAGCTCCTCGTAAGCTGAGCTGAACTGAATCAACCCAACCCAGCGCACGCCACAGCAGCCCCCTGGCGCCAGCGGCGCGGGACGGTGAGGAAGGGCGCTGCGGCTGAGACGTTGAAGGGGGGGGGTTTTTGACTTCTTGCAGTCCTACTCGCTGTTGACGCCATGTACGTAGTATGTATGTATCACGGGCGTCTATACACACGTGCCAGGGAAATACCTAGCAAATGACAAATGGGTAAATGGTAGCTTGGAGAGAGAAACATATAGCTGCGAGGGTCGTGCTTGCATGCATGGCCTCCGTCCGTCAGTGACACAGCACCGTGGAGGTAGGTGGGTAGGTAGGTAGACTGGTAGATGGTGGATGCGTTTTGTTGTTGCATGTCGTGTACTACTGCCATTGTAGGAGTTGATTGTTATTCGTATATGTGCCCATGTTGGATTGTTAGATTTTGTGCAATTGGGAAGTTTGCCTATATAACCTCGTGAGCAGATTAGTATGGTCCTTATAAGTTACAGAGCATACTGATAATTGCCCATCTAACCGCAGTGGACAGTGTCCGAAGCAAAGACACAGTATCACTGCCACTTCCTCTCCACATCTCGCACATCACCTCTACACCAGATCCATAAATACCATAACACATATCGCATTTCCATATATACGTACGTACACATATAAGTATATATACCATCCACAATTTTTCACTTTCACCAAACCAACCCAAATCAACCCAAACAGCATCCTCCCAACATTTTTCCACACCACAAGTGTGCAAACACCACCATCCCCATCCTCGTCCTCCATCGCAAACAACAAACTTCTTCTTCTTCAACAACAGCAGCAGCAGCATTCGTTTTCAGTGGCGATACCAAGAAGGACAGTCATGACCGGCGCGCAGTCTATATATTCTTTTTTTCATCAAGGTCGTGAAGAGACTGACTGACTGATAGACAGTGTCTAGACAGACAGGCTAGGCGTGTGTGCGTAGTAGGTACGCAGGTGGCTAGGTGTGGGTGGTCGGGTCGGCGAGACTCGAGATCGAGACGACAGGAGCGCAACGTTGCCCCAAAGACCGAGAGAGATAGAGAGAGAGGAAAAAATTAAGAGAAAAAGGAACACAAGAGTCAAAAGGAGACTATGCCCTGTTTCCCCCCGTGATTCCTCCCGTATTAAGTAGAGAGAGAAAAGATTTCGAAGAAGAAAAAAACAGCCCATAATCCTTGAGATCCGTCCATCCGTTCGCTGTGCATAAAAGGAATGTGTATATGAGAAACTGTACAAATAAATCACATAAAAACCACTGTTTTTTCACCCTTTTAAAGCATGAACGCGGCACCGGCAAGACCGGCGGCCGCAGCAGCGGCCATCTTGCTACCCAGTTGGTGGGCCGCCGAGTTGCCAGTCTGAAGACTGGGGGCCTCGGTGGTCGCGTCAGCATCGGTCGCGCTGGCGGCGGCAACCGTAGCGTAGCTGGTCAGCGTCTGCAGGCTACCGTCGTCAAGCGTCGTCGTCTGCAGGACAAGGCTGCTGACGCTACCGCCATCGGGCGTGTACGTGGTAACCATGGTGGAGCCCTGGTCGTTGGTCGTGCTGACGACTTGGCCCGAAGTGAAGGTCGGGGCCTTGTACACCTGGGCACGCGAGGTCGTGGTGACCGTGGCACCCTGGGCGTCGGTAGTCGTGTGAACAACGGCTGGGGCAGTCGTGCGAACAGTCACAGTCTTGCCCTTGGTGTTGGTCGTCGTGACATCCGTGGTGACACTGGCGGTGGCGCGGTCAAGGGCGGAAGAAGTGACAGTGACGGTGCGGCCCTCACGGTCAGTCGTAGAGATCGTAACGGGGATCACGATGGCCTGCGTCGAAGTGCGGACCTTGGTGGAAGCCACCGTGGTCGTGGCTTTAGCGGTAGTCTTGGCCGTAGTCTTGGAAGACTCGGTAGTGGTGGAATCGGCGGTGCTAATGACCGTCGCTGTGGTTTCCTGGGCTGTGGAAGACGCGACCGAGTCAGTACTCGAACCAGATGACGATTCTGAAGCGCGAGCGGTGGTAGAGGGGTTAGAGCCAGAGGTGCGGGTGGATTCCGAGGCCGAAGCTGAGGTCCGGGCGGAGGAGGCATCCGTGGAGGATGCATCCGTAGAGGACGCATCAGTCGAAGATGCCTGGGTGGAAGAAGGGGAGGCCTCGGAGGTGGATTGGCTCGATTCGGACGCACCTGTGGATGATGCGGCAGCAGTAGTCGACCGGGAAGCTTCCGTTGAAGTGGCATCAGCTGATGATGCTCGAGCGGAAGAGGCCTCGGTCGAAGATGCAGCCGCACTCGAGGGGGCAGAAGTGGGGGCAGAAGTAGGAGATGTACTCGTCTCTGACGCACCTTGGGAAGATGCCTCGGATGAAGGAGCACTTGTGCGGGCAGTGGTGCTCGGGGCAGTGGTGCTCGGGGCAGTGGTCGAGGGTTCGGCCGTGGTGGACGGGGCAGCAGTGGAAGAGGGAGCGGAAACAGACGTACTTGGGATAGCCGAGCTTTGCTCGGAAGCAGATGTCGTTTCCGTCGTCGCCTCTGCGCTGGTAGGCGCCGCCTGGCTGGTAGGTGCTGCGGTGCTGCTGGGTGCGACGGTGGTGCTAGCCTCTTCGGCCGTCGTGCTGGGGCTGGGGGCCGCCGCGGATGAGGCCGCCTGCGAGGCCGCCTGCGAGGTGGGCGCAACCGCGGCCGACGTCTCGGCAACGGCGGACGAGCTGTCTGCAGCAGGGGCAGCAGCAGAGGTCGCGGGAGCCTCGGCAGCGCTGCTGGCATCACTTGCCTGCCTCTTGACGACATCGACCTTGCCGGCGACCCAGTGGGAGGCGGCCTCGTAGGCTCCCGACACGGCCTCTACGCCATCGCGAACGACGGGGTGAGCACGGTTCTGGAGAGCGTTGGAGACGTCGTGCTGATCGGGGACGACAAAGGCACCGGCGAGCGGCAGGCCCAGGAGGACGATGTTCCGGAGAGAGGCGTTTCTGCGGTGTCCGGGCATCTTGGCGAGCGGACGAACGAGAGAAAGCGAGAGAGGGAGGGAGAGAGAGAGAGAGAGAGAGAGAGAGGAAAGCGATTGGGATTGAGGCGGATATGGAACTTTCAGGGAGCCATGTTAGTGGGTAAAGCAGCGGGTAAATGAGGACGTGGGTGCTTACAATGTGGCGTGTGGTCCGAGAGAGGAAGAACGTGGCAGCAACGAAGGCGGGGGAGCGAGTGCGGGAGCGAGTGAGGAGTAGGAGTTTCACAGGAGTCGGACAGATGGGGGAGAGCGAGGCAAAAGGATAACTATAGCGGCCGGCCGTTGCGGGCCTCAGCTCCTAGTTGTGGATACGAGGCGTGCGGGAAAGTCAAGGACAAGAGAGGTCGACGAGTGGTGGCGCCCGCTAGAAACAGGCGGCGGCCCACGCGCGGTCCCTGCTCCTCCATCGCGCGCGCTGCCCGCGCCCTTGATCCGGCCCATGATGCCACGCCCACACTACGCTGTCGTGGCTGTCTCATTCGCTTCATGCGCCCGGGTAGCAGCCCGACTCGTCTTTTCCCTGCTTTTTGCGCCTGCTGCTGTCTCTCCATGACGTCGCGTTAGTGGCGCCCGCGGCCACTGTTTCAGCCCGAGCAGCATGCTAATTATAGCGCCTGAAGGCCATGATCCGAGGCCTGGGTTCTACCGTCTATCGGCCGTGATCGTCGCAGCCGGCCGAGAACGACAGAGGGCAGTGCCGTTTTCGGACCTCTCGTACCTCTTCGTACCTCTTAGTCAAAAACGTCGTGACGGGCCTGGTTACACCTTGACATGCCGCTGTTCATTGGCCAATCACAGGCCCTAGACTACATAAGCAAAAGAGTCCCCGTGCACCGCTCTCGTATCTGGCTGCCACCGCCGCCTAGTGGCGCCCCAGGCCTCCGCCGACTCTCTCAGTGGCGGAAGTCCCGCCGTCCTCGTAACCTCTCGCCTTCGCGCCCGAGTTAAAAATCAAAAAAAGAACACTCGAGGACAAATCGGAAAGCAAAGAGTTAGTCTTGAAGCAAACGGATGGGGGAAAAAGCCCGCAATGACGAATAGACTATGAGCCACATTACGCGCGCGCCTTCGCTGCGGCGCTTTCAGACGAGCAAAATCCTTCCCTCCGCCCCCCCAAGTATGAAGAAATCTGCAAAGTTTGAAGAAAAAAAAGAAAGCAATGAAGCAAAAATAAAGCAAAGGTCGACGGCGGGTGGCCTCTCAGCCGCACCCCGATGCATCCCACCCGAGACCAGAAGAAGATCCCCGATTGCGACCCGTTGGCTGACATCGACAAGCAGATGGCAAGGCATGCTCAAACATCAGAACCGACTTCCTGAAACCCACCGACCATCGGTAGTATGTCGACGATGAACTTCCGTTTAGATGCTCCTCTCCCCAATCGAGGAAAAATCATGAGACCAGACCGACGGTACCGAATGTACAATCGACTGGAGGACAGCGCAATGATTCAGTGCACACCGACCGTGCATGGACGTTCCATCGTCCAGACAATACGAAGAGACCGTTGTCATACGGGGCTAGATGTCTAGCATGGAACGGACAGGCTGTCCACTCTGCTGCGGCGACGTTGGTGGCTGTGTATCCGGAGACTTTCCTTCCTTAGGCGTCTCGCTTCCTGGGCCGCCTGGGTACGTCGGACTAGCTATAGCGGACACTGATGGGGATACCGGTCCCCGCGCAGGTGACATGGACCCTTGAGCCCGCGACACAGGCTCCGAAGGAATGGGCAGATCGGTTCGTATAGGCCGCGCAGCCCACTCGGTCGGCGCTGCCCGAGGAGAGAGGGCCTGAGCAGCCGGCATAGCCGGAGCAGCCGACACAGTCGGTGCAGTCGGAGCGATCGAACCAGCCATGGGTTCAACCACAGTCGCCCTCGCTGGCGGTGACGCTTGTTCAGAGGACTGACTAGGCGCTATCTGCTCAGCGCCCTGCTCCTTTTCCCTCCCCGACTTAAGCTCAGTCTGTTCTCTCGCGTCGAGCACGGGCTGCGGCTCTGCCCTAGCAAGATCCACCGATCGACCTCTCCCGTGCATGGTCTGACTAATGGGCGAGAGATTACTCGCCGATCGCTGCCTTTCCGAAGCTGTTGCAGTTTCGATGCGGCTGTTGGGCGGGCTTTTGGTGCGCGCTTTCGCTTCTTCCCGCTCCTTCCTCTCTGCCAGTTTTCCACGAAACCATTCGATGGGGCCGCCAGCGCTCCTTTTGTCAGCCTCCTTGCTTGCTTCAGCCCAGGCAGCTGCCGCGCTTGAAGCTTCCGCAGGATCGAGGGTCAAGCTCTTACGGCCAGCCTTGGACCCAAAGGAGCTCATACTTTGCTCGGCAACGGCATTAGTACCCACGGAAGGGGGCTCGCTAGCCTCTTTTTTATGAGATATGCGCCACCGACGTCTTCTATCCCTCTCGTGGTGCTCTGAACCGGGCTCAAAATCGTGCTCCATTTCCGAGTAATCGGCCACGGTTGAGTGAGAGCGCATGGATGCGGTCGGCGACATGCTTGGCTGCAGTGGATGATGATGTTCGTGCTTTTCCCCCAATGTCTCCTCGATCGGAGAGATACCTTTCTGGTCTTTGGCTGGTGGGCTCGCCGCGATGCCAGGAGGCAGCGGAGATGGCGGTCCTGCATGGGAACCGGCGCCAGAGTTGTGGAGCGAAGTGCTCGAACTGGCAGCGCTAGGGTTGGTGCTTGGAGCCCTTTTTTTTTGAAGCTTGTTGGGGCGGCGCTTTTCCTTGGTTTCGCCATCAGAGGAAGGAGATGGTGAAAACATGTTGGACAAGGAGCGAAAACCAGTGGGAGTGTCATGCTCTGCCCTTTCAGATCTCTTCTGCGACGCAAGCTCCGAAGGGGCCCTGTTTGGTAGCAGACCAGTAGCTGAAGTTACACTGGGCGGCGCTGCCAGAGGGGTGGTATCTTCGCTAGAAGGAGGAGAAATAATTTGGGCCGCAGCTGGAGGGGGTCTCAAACCTCCAGGCAGTAGCACCGGAGGAATGTTAAGAATTGGCTTAGGTTCAGCGACGGAGACTGATGCAACCGGAGGAGGGCTACGATGGCCTGCGTTCGGGCTATGGTTCTCACGGTCGAAGCGCCTTGCAGCAACGGCTGGTGATTTCTTCGACGGGACCGTGTTACTTCTGTGGACGCCGGATCCAGAACTGGGGGTGAAAGACGGAGTGACTGGGCTTGGCGCCACGTTCCCTGAGGCCCTGGATCTTTTCGATGAGACTGATACGTTCCTTCTGATGAGACCTTGCCTACGGACACTCTCGGCTCCAGCGCTTGCGTTCGATGACGACCTTCCAATAGTTGTCTTGGCTCGGCTGGGCGTTGTAGGAGCCCTTCCGACAGGAGTCGAGGGTCCGCTCTCCACCTCTTCAACTGTTTTCGCATCGGCCGCCGTACCCTGCATGCCAATAAGGAAGTTGTCCTGGTTTTCAATTAGGAAGATCAAGACATCCTGGCTCAAACGGTATTCCGGCGGTGCCATGTCGTGGCTTGGGTGAGAGAGGATGCCCGGCTGGAAGATGGCCGCAAGATTGGGCGTCGTCATCTTGTTGAAGTCGGACTTTGACGCGAAGACGGCCAGCAGGTCGAGGATGTACAACAACAGTTGACGGTTGAGCGGCGGCAGCTCGGTGATGAGCTTTTGGTACCGTTTGATCGCCGCATCAATATCGAACTCTCCTTCCGACGGGCCCTGGCCTTCGATCTGGCCGACAGCTTGGGCTTGGTGGTTGCGTAGCGGCCGCCTAAAAGACTCGTAGAACTCCAGAGGGATGATCGGTTCAGGAAGCGTGTTGAAGTATCGGCGCAGGATGTTAGCAGCATCGTGAACCGTATAGCCCGTCCAGTCTAGGCCTTTTCCATATCTGTCGGGTGAGTTGAAAGCCTCTCTGAGCTCTTTGATGCGCTTTTCGGACCCGCTTAGGCGAAAGATACCTTCGATGTCCACCGCTACCGACACAAGCCGTCAGCACATATCTGTTGTTTCCAAGCGCGGACCAAGGCGTGCGCAGAGGATCAAACTGACCTTTCTCTTTCAGGAAAACACCGCACTTGGCCACGACGATGGGCACATAGCCGTAGATATAGCTCTGGCCTTCCTCGTTGAGAAGGGAGATGGCCACGTTCGCGTACTTGATACTCTCCTGGAGAGGGACGCCGAAGATGCCGCGGGGCTTTTCGGCCTCTGTGTATCACAAGGTGTAATCAGCTTTTCGTATGTGACCGCGCGCATTGTGTGCGCGCAGGAAGAAGATGGACGAGTGCTTCCAGCCAGCAACTTGGACAGCCGGGTCCCCTGGAGGGAAGACCGGAGGTTCGATGCGTACTTGCCTGAAGCCTTGAACAACTTCCTCCGGAGCGTGTTGAGAAACGTACCCTTATCTTCTTCCCTCTTTGCGTTCCCCCGTTTGAACTGCCTCCACCAGGAGGTCAGATCGCGCTTTGACGGAGGGCCTTCAGCTTGGGCGGCAGCCGGCGTGGGCTCCCAATTGCGCGAGGTGCTGGCAGACGCGCCGTGGGGCATTGTGTCGGGTCAGTGGCAGTCGGGCAGCCTCTCCGGCGTGGTGTGTTGTGGGGATGCGCGATGGTGGCTGTCGGGTGCGGTGCGCGAGCCAGGTCGCGGCTGTTCCTAAAATAGCCAAAGCCGAAGCGACGACGTCGCTCGAATGCGGCTTACGCTGCACGCTGGGCCGGGTCGGAGGGGACGGAGGGCGTGGCGCTGGGGGCGACGGCTGCGCGCGTCAGGCCAAGGCTGCGCGGCGAAGTGAGGACGGGGAGGGTGAAGGGTGCGGCGGATGCAGAAAGGCCGTTGTCGTTCCAGGTAGTGCAACGTTGAAGATCGCGGAAAAGACGATCAGCTCGACTCTTAGGGTGATGTAATGCGATGATATTTGTGCGGCCGTGGTGGCTCGTCGTTGGTCCCTGGTCAGGCGTGCGCCTCGTCCCGGTAATGATCGGAGGGGGAATCAAAGACTGCTGCGCGGGATACGAGGACGCGACGAGGACGGGCACGGCAGCAGGGCAGTCAGAACGAGCGACGGGGTGAGAGGCAAGCAAGCAAAGGGAGAGGAGAGGGAGGGCGAGTCGAAGCGTGTCGAGCGAGCGCTGGCAGCAGCGGCGGGCTTAGGCTAAAATAGGGATCCCTCTTTGTAGGCATTGGGTTTGTATCAGAAGAGTCAGGACGCGAACCAATCCTCGCGCCGGCCCCAGCAAAGCCAGCGCTAATCAGGGTCTGATCAAGAAACCGGCGGAGAAGCAGGATAATTCGGCGCGCCTCGCTGCTCCATTGGGCTCCTCTCCCCGGGGCCAAGCCTACGTCAATTCGCCTACGCCCAAAAATTGTGTTCAAAGCTCCTCCGCAAAGCAAGCTGCTGCACACACACACACCGCACCGCAACAGCATCACCAACAGCAACAGCAACAGCAACCCCAACCGCAATCCGCAATCTCTATCCATCCTACCTTTAATACCCACCATCTGCTGCCATGGACGCGTGCGTTAACCCTGCCCGCCACCCCTCCGACACCGAACCGAACCCCGCTAACCTCTGCCGTCCAGTCTTTCCGGTGCTGAGCAGCGCGAGCTGCAGGGTCGCATGGAGAGGAAGCAGATGAAGGAGTTCATGACGGTAAGCTCGCGCCACAGTGCCGCAACCTATCCTGATTCCCCTCCGGACGCTGACCCACTTGGCGCCAGATGTACTCGAACCTCGTCCAGAGGTGCTTCGACGACTGCATCAACGACTTCTCCACCAAGTCCCTCGGCTCCCGCGAGGAGGGCTGCGTCATGCGCTGCGTCGACAAGATTCTCAAGGGCTCCGAGAGACTCGGCAACCGCTTCCAAGAGCAGAACGCTGCCATGGCCCAGGGCGGCACCCTTCCCAACAGGTAAAGGCGCCATGGGGGGAAAAGAGCATGGGGATTGCACGCTCTGGTATGCAAAAGCTGTAGTATATCATTGGGTCTAGGACATGTCGAATGGAAGCGTCTTGGGGGGCGTTACGGTCACGCTCGGTTCAGTTAGGTAGTTTAGAAAAGCTGGATATTTCGCGGCTTTCCATGTTCTGGATGCTCTTGCCAGTCACATATCTTCAGGCCCAATAAACGAATGACATACAATTGGTTCCTACCAGACGGCCGGTACGTTCATAACTGGCTACAAAGTCCGCGTCGGCAGCGTGGTAACGCGTTCACGACGGGGTTCAATTACGCGGTGGATGCGCGGCCGCTTGGGCAAACGGCGCAGGCTCGTTTGTCCAGAGTGCATGGCGCCAGACGTTTCTTTTCGCGTCGACGGCATATTGGTGGCTTGTAGGCGGGAACAGATGTGGTAGTCACTTTGTCTGCGGCACGCGTGCAATCTCCGAAAGTCGTTGCACCAATTGCAAGGCAGGCATGAATCGCAAGCCTAAGCACGTCAACGGCACAAGAAAGGTCTAGAGTAGTCGAAATGATATTGCATTGCTGATCCGCGCTGGTTCCCGTGCCCAAGTGTCTGGGGAAGCTTTCACAAGGGCCGCGCGCACAGCCACGCACCCGCGCCACCTGCCACACTGCCACGTCCACCCTAGGAGTAGCAACAGTCCTGTTTCCGCGATCTCTTGGCTGTGTCGTCACCAACGCATAAAAAGACCGACCTTTCCACTCTCAACCCCCTCGATCAACTCTCCTCGTGAATACCTGTTTCACCTACAACCAACCAACCAACCTCGCAACAACTCTCTTCTTTGGATCAACAACAAGATGGGCCTGATGTGGACTAAGCAGTGGGGCGGCCGCCACGGCGGTAGGACATCACAATCTCATGCCGCTCTATCCTTATGCTGACTCTTGGCGCAGGTGGTGGCATCATCGTCGACAAGAACGGCGTCCGCAGGGCTCCTTTCCGCTTCAGTCTCGGCAGGTTTAGCTGCTTCCGCTGAGCTGAGCTTCCAATGTTCCCCCTGGATACGACGACACCCCCAAACCTGGTATGTAGGATGGTCGTAACCGCCCGTGCACTCCACTGACGCTGTGTACCTAGACTTTGTTGGAAAATCACATAAATGACTTTGACTTTGACGATTAAATGAGCATTCAATTTGAGCATGCACCTGGGCGCATGCATGGTGGACCGGGCCCGACGATGAGGTGGTTTTTGCTAAGATACCCTGACACACAACCGGCAAGGATCAATAGCGTTGAGGAACAGAAGCTGATAGTGATAATACGAAGTTGAACGAAGCATGACACGGTGACAAATGGCTAGACCTCCCGTGAACTCTCCAGGTGAAACACAAGCCGCGACGAGTGACGTCAAGAAACTCAGCCGCAAGCCGCACCCCGCCGATCGCCGCCAACCGCTGATTTTCCGAAGGCTCCCAACAACACCAACGCCAGCTCACTCCTCCAACCCATCGTGACACACGTCATGGCCACCCGCAAGTCGCGCTCCATCCTGGTCATCAACCCGAACTGCACCGAGGCCATGACCCGAGGCCTGGAGCCTCTCGTCAATGCCCTTGGCCTCGATTCCGTTGTTCTCCCTAGCTAACCGTCCCTCTGCCGTCTCCACTAATGTTAACTGCTTGGCCTGCCAGGCGACCACCACGTGCGCCTACTTCACCGCGCCTTCAGGCATCAAGAGTATCAACAACGAGGCCGACGCCGCTGCCAGCGTCGAGCACTGCCTCCCGCGCCTCCTCCCGCTGCTGCCCCAGCATGACGCCTTCCTCGTGGCCTGCTACTCGCCGCACCCGCTGGTGCCGCTGCTGAAGTGCCAGGACGACGTCAAGAGAAACCACAAGCCCGTCACAGGCATCTTCGAGGCAAGCGTCACCGCGAGCTTGCAGCTCGTCGCGCCCGACCAGAAGTTCGGCATCGTGAGCACCGGCAAGGTATGGGAAGAGATCTTGACGGGCGCTGTTACCGCCTTCTTGGGCACTGGCGAGACGGCGGGGAAGCGCTTCGCGGGTGTCGAGACGACGGGCTTGAATGCCACCGAGCTGCATGATGCGCCGCCCGATGAGGTGCGCCGTAAGATGATGGATGCGACCAAGAGACTGGTAGGTGGGGGCGATGTCGGCGCCGTGTGTCTGGGCTGTGCCGGCATGGCAGGCATGGAGGAAATGGTGAGGGAAGCTTGCATTGAAGAGCTCGGCGAGGAGTCGGGAAAGAGAATTAGGGTTGTGGATGGGGTGCAGGCGGGCGTTGTGTGGCTGGACGCTACTATGAGGACTGATTGCTGAGCATGTGGTGCGTCAAAACCACTCGATCATACCCCCAGAACTTGGGCTTTCTACATACCCTTGCACGACAGATATAACGGCCGCTACTCTTATTTCGGTAACAAAGTATATATGCTAGAGGATGCCGGGCGCTTTGCAACGCAGTCCGCAATGAACCACTGTGCATACACCACGGCCAGGAAAGTATAGTGCCCTCGTTTACATGTCCTTGTAAGTTGCTACCTAGCTAGCTATAAGCGTAGACTCCAGATCCATCCAAGAAGTAATTTATAGGGAGCAGTTTGTCCACGTATAAGGACTTGTAGGTGCTTTAAGGTAGAGTGCTTTCAATACCTTAAATCAGACAATCTATTATAAGGATTACAACACACGTTCGCTTCTCCAAAGCAGCATTCACCACTGTAGGTAACAAGTACAACATGGCAACATCCCCAACCATTAAATCCCAAGCAACCCGCACACCTTCGCTTCAATCAAGCACCACCCCACCATCACCAAATCAAACCCTCCAACCCCTCCCGCCGAAATGCGTGCGACAAAGCTCGCCGCGCACGGCCCCGCTTGCGCAAGAAGAAGAAAAAGAAAAAGCGGGCGCCAAGCGACCCCCCCCGCTCCCAGCGCCAAGCCTTTCCGCCAACGCCTCCTCATTAGGGAAACCACAACGACCAGGGTCCCAACGGCGCGTTTATATTACCTGCCTACAGCCCATCCGGCCGGCCGGTAGGGACGATACGACGCAATACGACAACGGCCTCCCGGCCGGAAGGGTAAGGTTTTGGGCTGTGCGTGCGCGCGGCCGCCTACGCGGCCGGCCTACGCGGCGCCCCCGCCGCTCCGCACTCCACTGCCACCCATTGTTATTGTTGCATTGTTGCAGAAGACGACGACAGGTAGGTACCTGCCCTCTCTTTCTCTCTCAGAAAAAGCGAAACCCGTTCACATTTTTTCCTACATGGCCCTGCCGCCGCTTCAAACACGACGACGACGGAAGCCGCTAGCAGCTATATCCACGGTCTGACGCCGGCCGTTCGCGCCCGCACCTACCTTCTTCTTCTTCAGCAGCAGCTTCACTCAGAACCCAGCCCGCCTGCGCCCCCAACCTCCCCGGTCTTCCGTCTGTCCATGCAATCGTCAAACCGCACACACAACCCCACCCACCAACCAAGAACGCCTTTGTGTCCTGCCTTGTGTCCCACCTTGTCCTTGTTGTCCCGCCTTGAATCCTTGTTCCCACCTTCCCACCCGCCTGACCTTGGAAGATTTCCGCGCGCATGCGCCGCGCTTTCACGCCCCCAACCCCAACCCCGCCGGTTTGTCCGTCCGTCCGTCCGTCCGTCCGTCAATCCCGCCCATCTAATGCGGCACCAGCACCGATATGTGACATATCGCGAACCCGTTGCCCGCCTCCTCTTGCGCGTCAGGGATCCATCTTCTTTGCGGCTCTGACATAGAGAGAGAGGCCGAGGGAATCATTTGCGGCGACCAGCGAAAATGTAGAAGTAGAAAGTAGAAGAAGAAAGACCTAGCAAAAACAACAACGAAAATAAACTAAGAGATAATAAGCAAGGGAATAGTATGGCTTGGGAAAATCAAAACTAACTCAAGGAAATGTGAGAGAGAAAAAAAGACTAGAGAGCAAGATTCAGAAGACGCCACTATGCGTTTTCCCCTTCGGTGCCCGAAAGTGCCTGCCGTTCCACGTGACCCGATTACAAAGGAGCAACGACGAGAAAAAATGGTTAAAGGAAATAGTTTAATGTAGGGAATGATTGACGCCTGTCAAAGTTCGCCAGCCAGATGTAAAAAAAAAAAAAAAATCAAGGGGAAGGCTGGACTTGGTGATTCGATATCCAACGAATGCTTTGTGACCAAATGGCCCCAAAATGAGCATGTGCCATATGCCTGCGTCCTCGAGAAGAAGATGTAGAGGTATAATCAACAACTTTTTTGGTCCAAAAAATACTTTCGCTTTTTTTTTTCTTTTTTTTTTTTTTTTTTTTTTTTTTTTCTAATTCTCTCACAGCACGCCTCCGGGGACAGGCAGTGTCGTTCCGCCCTGCCCCGTATATGTACCCCCACCACCGCCGATCGTACTGATGTGACCTTCTGCTGGCGCAGCGTGTTTCCTCAGCATGAACATTGGCTTCCTACCCTCGCGGTCTAGTTGTTTGAACAGTATCAATGGTTTTTCGTTCAAACCCAGGCAGCGCTCTTGGTCACCATGAACGATATACAGCGCATATTGCCGCCAGTCTGCCGTGATGTTGTATTTTTTGAGCGCAACTGGAAGGACTTTATGGCACGGGTCGTCGATGCTAACGCGGAAACTTTTGAAGATTTCCACTTGTGGATTCGATGAGCCGGAATTATTTGCGGAGGTCGAGTTGCTTGCGAGCGAGGCATTATCGGCGGCATGGCGGCCGGCAGAGAGAGGCGGGTCAAAATCGCGGTCACGATCGCGATCGCGGCGAGAAGCTCCGCTACGTAATGTGTCCCGGTCGCCTTGGAGAGTACTCGCCGAGGACGACCAGTTCCCGTCGATTGTCGAGCCTCTGTGGTCGTTGGCATGCGAGCGGGCACGGGACATGGTTTGCGTGCTGTATGCGGGGGACGTTGGAGACGGTTGCGGAATGTGATGTGGCGAACTTGCTGGTTGAGAGGTTGAGTGTGAGCCGCCGCTTATCGAAGCTGTGAGATGAGACGATGCGGCCATGGCTGCCGCGGACGGGTCGAGAGAGGCGGTGTCGGTGAGGGTGCGGCCTTCGTGGATGGTTGGCGAGGGGTTCTTGGGAGCAGAACCCAGAAAAAGCTTCTTCGTGGAGTACTTACGGGAAAGGCTGCTGCCGGGGCGGTCTTGCGATGGCGGCGAAGTGATATCGTGGGCGTCGGGAGTGGGTAGCGGTTGCGATCGATCCTTGGCCAGACGTACCACTGGTAGAACGTCCTCTCGCAGCTTCTTGTTCTCCTCCGTCATCCGAACAAAATCCTCGCGCATACGCCGCATGTCAGCTTCATAGGCATGCAGGCGATCGTCCCGGTCTTTGATGATCTGGATGATGCGGGCGAAATCGTCTTGAGTGGGCGCGGTATCTTGCGTCGCTTTCTCGGCGGCTATACAGCGTGAGCGGGGATATCCGGCGAACGAGATTTGTTCAACACCTACACAAGGGCACATAATCGTCCTCTTTTATCGGGATGCTCTGCTTGAGCTTCAAGTCGTACACGCTCTTCAGTATTGTGAGACGGTGGCCTACACTGCCCATGCCCATTTCTTTGAGTTCCGCATGTTGCAGTTCCACCAGAGCTTCGCCGTTTATGCCCTCCTCTGCAGATAGTCAGCATCCGCCCACCGTCAGTGGCCGTTCCGCCTCCCATGTCACCCACCGATGAAGTTGTCCGCATACTGTCCCAGCCCCAAGCTCGACACCCAATCCGCGCACTCTTCGGGGGTCCATTTGGTCACCAAGCCCGTCGGACTAGCGTAGCTGTCGGCCGAGTGGGTGTAGGTGGTCGGCGTGTGTTGGGCCGTGGGCGGCTCCGAGTCTGTCGGGCTGGTTTCGTACGAGTCCGGACGAAGCATGGGCGAGGTTATGACGCTGCGCTCGTACTCGTCGTCGGCGTCCGAGTCCTCATGGTAGGTGGTTCTGTAGGAGCTCAAGGTTGCGGTCATGGCTGCCATGGGTGCGCGAGGGGCATGGACAGCCAGGCAGTAGAGTAGGGTGTTATCGTGATGTGATGGCCCAGCTGGCCGGTGCCACCTTGGCTTGGCTTGCCTGAGCCTTGGCTGGGCGTAGGTTGCCAACAACCCTGGTGAGACGAAGCGAGATTGACGGCGAGGGTGTCAGGTAGAGTAGGCGATCGGGTTGCAGAGGGTGTGGGGTTTTGGCCGTGACTTTGGCGGCGCTTGCAAGTCGTGTGTCAAGGTCAAGGTCAAGGAACCGTGCAGCGGGGCGGCAAAACAGGCCTTGGCTTCAGGGGACCGGGTCGGGATGTTAGGCTTTGAGGGCGGCAGGCTCTGGGATGTGGCGAGGGGGCCGTCGGGCGGCGGGGAGGCAGCGAGGCGAGAGCGTGGTTGGGGAGAGGTCGAGGATTGTGGTGGGATGGCCGTGGGTGCTTTTAGGGCGAGGTTGTCCTGCTGTGTCGGCGGGAGACAAGGGCAAGGGCCAAATGACAAGCTAAATTGCTATATATATCGCCACGATATACAGTGCCCAATGCGACCGACACCGAAACCTGAAGGGCGCCGGGGAAGCGAGGCACTGACCCAATCCATCGCACTGCTCGCCCCGAACAATGAAAGAGCGTCGTTGCCGTTGAGCCGCATGTCCCTTTCGTCGCCTTCCATCGCCATAATCTCCGCTCCATACGAAGCCTCCCTCCTTTTCGGCCCTCTCTCCTCCACCCGCATGAAGGGCCATCTCCGCCCTTAGCCGACTATTGAAATAATGCACGTACACTCCACCTATACAGCGGATTGCGTAGTGAATCGCTCGCTAACCGCGATTGCAGATCCGAATTCCTACCCTCTTCAGCTAGTTACTATCTCTTTTATTTCCGTGTGAGAGACGACACCATGGCCAACGACACCCTCCCCCTCCCCTCGACCACCACCGACCTCAGCCCCTCCCAGTCCGCCGCCCTCACCTCCGCCCTCCTCTCCACCAACAGCATCCCCCGCATCCAACAGGCCCTGCAGCAGGCCCTGCAGGAGTCCGGCTGGTCCAACAACCTGCGCGCATACATTCTGCAGCTGCTGCGCTCCGGCGAATGCACCACCTACGACGACGTCATGCGCCGCGTCCTCGACGAGACCAGGCACCCCGACAAGTCCGCCGCCGACGCTGACGGTGCCGCCAACGGCGACTCCAAGAACGGCGACTCCAAGCTCGACAAGCCGGACATTAAGGTGCCCGAGAAGGCGGTTCGAGAGGGCATCAGAGCTGTGAGGCGAGAGGTGGAGACGGTTTGCGACGTCACATTTGATTGAGCGCGATAAAATAATAAGAGGAGGCGACCGACAGCAAATTAGAAGCCCGACGCGAAGGTCCTCAGTCATCTCGCTGACGACCCTTCCGATCGGACGAACGCTGTGACGCAGACATTTACACGGCGCTTTTTAGGAATGAGCTTGGGGCGACCATTTTTTAGATACCTATCACGGGGCGTTTTATGGGATGAAGTATCGTGGTATCATAGGTACTGTACGAAGTAACAAGAACACTGTCACGGCGGCGAAGGCGCCAAGCTAAGTCATCGAAACCATTGCCTAAGCTATCAGGAGCCTCGTGAGACTCATTATGCACACATCCTTCTGCTTCTCTGCGCGTGCGCATCCAGTCTCTAAAACGCTACTGAAGAGGCCCGACGGAGGTCATAACTCCTTCGCCTGCGGCGCTTCCGACTTTGAGCAAGCAGTTAACAAAAAAAGAAAAGAAAATGAAAAGAGAAACCATCTTCTCTATGACGGGGGCCGACACCTGCAACTACCGTGAGGATACCGAAGGAAAAGCCCTATCATGCAAAACCATTATCGAAAATCATCATCCCAAGATACTTGGGTGCGCTTAGTCGTAAAGGCCTTCATCATCACCACCGGCGCCGAAGTTGTTGTTGCCAGTCTGGTCCTCACCAGCCTCAGGGAAGCGGAAGAAACTGCTACCGCCAGAGTTCTTCATGCTTTGAGCGAAAGCCTCGTAACGGCGGATTTCAACGTCAGTGACGGAGCGACGAGCGGAGCGCATGGCCTCCTCGAAGTGGGCCTTGGTGAGCTCAGGCACAGGGTCCTCGCCCTCGACCTCGTCCTCCATGGTCGTGTCCTCGCCAGCAGCCTCGCGAGCCTTGGTGCGCGCAATGTCGGTGGAGATCGCTTCCTTGATAGCAAGCTTGACAGCACGCTGGGTGACGAAGCCAAGATCGGCACCAGAGAAGCCGTGCGTGTTGGCCGCAATGTAGTCAAGATCAACATCCGCAGCGACAGGAGTCTTGCGAAGCTGAGCCTTGAGAATACCGGCACGAGAGTCCTTGTCCGGAAGAGGAACATAGACGAGGGTATCCAAACGACCGGGACGGCAGAGAGCGTTGTCGAGCTGCTCAGGACGGTTGGTTGCACCAATGACGAAGACGTTCTTCTTGGAGGTCATGCCGTCCATCTCAGTCAGAAGCTGGTTAACCACACGGTCAGAAGCACCGCCGGCATCGCCGACAGAGCCACCACGAGACTTGGCAATAGAGTCCAGCTCATCAAGGAACACAACGCAAGGAGCTGCCGCACGGGCCTTGTCGAAGATGTCGCGAATGTTGCTCTCAGACTCACCGAACCACATGGACAGAAGCTCGGGGCCCTTGATGGAAATGAAGTTGGCAGCGCACTCGTTGGCAACAGCCTTGGCCAAGAGCGTCTTACCAGTACCAGGAGGTCCGTAGAACAAGACACCACGAGAAGGCGAAAGACCAAACTTGAGGAACTTCTCGGGGTGGTCGACAGGGTATTGGACGGACTCGATAAGCTCGCGCTTGACGTCCTCGAGACCACCAATGTCCTCCCAGCGAACGTTGGGCACCTCGACGACGGCAACCTCGCGCAGGGCCGAGGGGTTAGAGACACCAAGGGCAAAGCGGAAGTTCTCCATGGTAACACCCAGAGAGTCCAAGACCTCAGCGTCGATTGTGTCTTCGTCCAGGTCGATCAGATCCATCTTCTCACGGATCTGTTGCATGGCCGCTTCAGAGCAGAGAGAAGCCAAATCAGAACCGACGTAACCGTGAGTCTCAGCGGCGATGGTCTGAAGGTCGACATCATCACCGAGCTTCATGTTCTTGGTGTGGATGGACATGATCTCCAGACGGCCAGTGGGATCGGGGATACCGATGTCGACCTCTCGGTCGAAACGGCCGAAACGACGAAGAGCGGGGTCGATAGAGTTGGGACGGTTAGTCGCAGCCATAACGACAATGTTGGAACGGGCCTTCATGCCGTCCATGAGGGTAAGAAGCTGGGAAACGACACGCCTCTCAACCTCGCCGTTGGTCTTCTCACGCTTTGGCGCGATAGAATCGATTTCATCAATGAAGATGATCGCAGGAGAGTTCTTCTCCGCCTCCTCGAACGCCTTGCGGAGGTTCGATTCCGACTCACCAGCCATCTTCGACATAATTTCCGGACCGTTGATCAGGAAGAAGAAGGCACCAGTCTCGTTGGCGACAGCACGAGCCATGAGGGTCTTACCAGTACCAGGAGGGCCGTACATAAGAATACCGCGAGGGGGCTTGATACCGATCGACTTGAAGAGCTGGGGATGCCTGAGGGGCAGCTCGACCAGTTCACGGATCTGAGCCATCTGCTTACGGCAACCACCGATGTCGTCGTAGCCGACCTCGTTCAGGTTACCCTCCTCATCCTCGCGCTGAATAGGCTCGCCCTCGCAGTGGATGACCGTGTCTTGCGCAACGATACCGAACTCCGGGGGATCCACCTCGACGACCTTAAACTCCACTTGCCTCATACCTCCGCGAGCGGTGAAGAGGTCACCTTGGCGCACAGGCCTGTAGGCTTCACGGAAGTAAGGAGCCAGGAATACATCGAACAGGGAGCCGGTGAGACCCTCGACGGTGTCGGCAATAGGAAGGACGGCGATGCGCTTGGCCTGTGGGGTGTGTTAGTGAAGATCCTTCGCGAGTACATATTAAGACACTTACGTATTTGATGTCCGGGCACGGGTGGACCGTGATGATGTCGCCATGCTTAACGCGGAGGTTGTGGCGCACCACCCTGTTGATGCGGGCGCTACCATCGTCCAGGTCATCGTCGTTCAGGACGATCAGGACAGTATCCTTCCTCTTCTTGCCCTTGACCAACACGGTGTCACCACGGAAGAGCTGGAGCGTCTCCATGGTGTTGTTCGATAAGCTGATAATCGAGTTGTCATCGTTGGTCGCGTCGGTGACACTGTGGCACCAGTTAGCCCAGGCCTTCAATCTCCAAATTATCGACTCCGGATGTCGCAGGCTACCTACATCAGCGAGTTGGGCTTCTTCTTCTTCTTGAGGATGGCGGTGGCGACCTCGTCCTGGGAAGAGTCAGTGGTGTTGATGCGTGGCGTTTCCCGCCAAGGCGGACTCACTTCGTGCTTCTCGGCGCCGGAAGGGTCGCTGCAAGGTTGTCAGGAACTGCTTTGGGATGGACGGGAGGGTGGCGAGTGAACTTACTTCTCCAGCTTGACCTTGTTCTTAGCCGCTGCGTGGTCTGGCTCGCCGGACATGTTGGCGGCGTTATGTGAAGATACCGAGGGACGGAGAGGAGAAAGGCTGCAGGAACAGCGAGATTAAGGGCGTAGGGGGTATTGGGAAGTGTGTCCGGGTATGGACAGGGCGGTTGTGATGAAGTTGGTGGATGGGGAGAGGGCGTGGGAGCTTATGTAGTGGAGAGGCAGAGCTCGCGATGATGTTACTTAAGGTCGGAGAGCGCAGAGCGGTCGCCCAAGCTCTGGGGCTAAGCCCGAATGGGACACGCCAGCTTTGCCTCCGCCGCCCAAGAAGATGCGAAGCTCATCGACCTGCACCGAATCTTTTGATTTGAAACCCTGTCCGCCAGGCAACATTCAACCCCCTGGCGGCCAAGGAACACCTCATAAACCCAGATGCAGCTTCCAATGGCCTCTCATCTACGTGGAAATGACCTTGCTGTCTTTCTCACCGCACCACGTGCGTGCTTGCCCTGGCTCCTTCGCGTGCACCGCAAGCTCGACGCAGAGTCGTGATGCTCCCAGTCCTGCATAGGTACCTACCTACCTATGTAGTTATAGCCGAGGATCAGCCACAACCAAGGCAATCGTTCACCTTGTTACTTTGACAAGGTCTCCCTCACTTGACTTCTACTTCTTCTTTGCTCCCACGACCCTTCCACACTAACTCCCAAACATCCCTCTCTTCCAACACCAAGTACATGTCATGAAAGTCAACGATCATGGACAAGAGGAACCCGTCATTGCCTAAGGGCAAACGCGAAGGCACTGTTACTGAAGCCGACTTAGACGAGCAGCTTATGGCTCTTGCCGATGGCTACGATGATCCGGGCCCTTCATCGAGCCCTTCAGGTTCTCCGGAGTCTCTCCAGTCATCCGAGTATGCAGACGACAACGACAGCCATGACGATGAGACCGCTGCCCGCATCTCTCAGTATGCCGATGACGAAGCCAAGTTCAGAGATGGTCTGGCCCCTTACTTTGCCGCGAAAAACAATCTTGTCACGCAAGTCCACCTGGGTAAACTCATGAAGTCAGGCGCCAAGCCACTCTTCGTCTACGGAAGCAAGATGTTCGCTCCCGTTCTCTGCGCAATCCTTAGCCTCGAGTCAGAGCAGCTCTGTATCAGCAACATGACACCGGCCTACTTAGACGGATATGACCGTTTCTGCATCAAGAACTCACACAATGCGGCAGTCCTACCTCACGACCCTTCTCGCAACAGTCGCCCACTAGCAGTTGATGGCATGCTAATCTTCAATCTGACGGACAAAGCAAAGGCTAAAATCGACGAGTACGAGGGTATCACGAAAGACGAACCTGACGAGGCCATCTACCGCAAAATCCTGGTCCATCCAAAGCTCCAACTTGCTGCTGATGGTGGAATGGTTACGGTCGAAGCTGAAATGTACCTCTGGGCTTGCGACCCGATGTTCCTCAAACTTCAGCCCTCTGAGACAATCATGTGGACGGCGGCGGACTTCGTGCTGTGGCAGATGGAAGTGAGGAAGCAGAAAACAGAGGAGGAAGCGGCCCAGGGAAAGCGTGAGCTTAGGTCGCTAAACGGCAAGCGTTGAGCCGAAACACCAAGCAACCCGATGGACAGTCTGGGTCAGTACTCTCACTACACTTGGCAGCTAACGCAGTCTGTTGTTGTCACTTCCCGAAAAGCATCGAATGCTACCTTTGCTCTGAGCACTATCAGTGGTACTACTTCTTCAAGTAAACTGGCTTAAGCAAATCAATTAACTGCCACTTCATCTTATCTTCTCATACACCCGAGGCCTGCGGACCAGTCCATGAGATAGTAACAGTGATGTGTACCGGATGTTTGCTCCAGCCTAGCACATCTCTACTTACTGACAAGGCAGTGTCAGCTTATACTACGACAAGCAAAGATACGACAATCATCAGACAAGCTGTTCAAAGCAAACCCAGTGAGTTGTATAATGAAAGCCCTCACTAACCGTCTACCGCAACACATTTCCAACTCCACTAAGTACACTTACAACTTGTAGCCAACACTCGAGAGCTTGAAAAGCAGACACAGCTTCCCCAACCCATAGTCTAACCCCAGCGTCAAAATGCTAACTAAAAGAAGCAATAAACAACGTCACCGAAAATCAACTTATCCGCAACTTCAACGCAGCATCCGCGCACGCAACCACACTGTTCCCAATCCAGTGATCCGAGCCGCTGCTCTTGGCTTGCTTGTTCCCTGCATTCTAAGCGTTATGCCTGGCTTTTGGGAAAGGAAACATGCATAGGAACCTGTTGTGGGGTCTTGAATTGTTGGGGCTAGTGGTTTACATGACAGCAACTTTGGGACCATTGAAGTTCCGCGTCGGCTCTTATCAAGTTTGGAGATGGTTGCTGCGTTTGGATCTTTCGGTATACTTTGATGTACGGAAAGACAATGGAACAGCCTAGGAGAGTATCGGTGCGGACGAGGCAGTGTAGGCATTACTGCTATCGACCCTTGCCTTTCAGTATGCAGCCGATTTGCCCATATTCTATCCCGCCAGTATTCACTTTTCCTCAATACTTCAGAAGGAAGATGTAAGGAGAAAACTTGTTTTAATTTGTCCGAGTTTTGCTTCTGTAGCCATAGTTCTGGTAAGAGTTAATTACAATGTCCGCTCGTTAATATACCCAGCTGCAGTTTCCATAGAAAAGTTGTTCCTATATGAAAAGCACCTGAAGCAAACCATCGCTAGCAACCTTCAGGTACCATTGTTTCAGGTGTCGAGAGTGCCTGGTGAGAGTCCTGGAACTATTTCGGGAACCTATGTGGCAAAACCACAAAGCCCGCTTCAATCAAGACCTCTGACCAAGGCTTGCTCGTAGAATTCATGACGCTAGGGACTTTATGCCAATGCCATCTGGGAAGGTTGTCATAGCTAACTAGAGCAATTGAGACATTCGCCGGATTAGCTGTATCACTTATTAACATATGATTTTCCGGTGTGAGTCGTATAGGGGGACGTACCCGCAATATTCTTCAACGCATTCATCCCGAAGCTTACGGCTCTCGTTGTTATCTGATTTGTCGCTACATGATATACCACCCTAATGTTGCCAAGGACGTCAAGAGGTTTAAGAGCGCGGCTATATAAGCCGGCCAGAACGGAGTAGTTGGAGATTGTGTGGTCGATGAAAAAGAGGTCCAGGGTGTGAATCTGTGCGCCAGAAATGAACACCCGAGCAACAAAGGACTCGACAACTTTGTGTCCAGCAAAACTGAATTGTTTTTTGGGTGCGTAGACGAATAACTTCATATGGCGAACATTCTTAAGCCATGTTGGGTTCGAACGGAACTGCTGGGTTTCTGTGAGATAAACGCTAATAACGTTGACCTTGTAGAAAACATCTAAAGCCTCTTTGTAGATGAGCCGGCAGACTTTTAATATCCCTGGGAGTCGGTCACGGAGTAACATTCCTGGGACTCGGTCACAGAGAAGTGCTCGTCGTAACACTTTCCCAGGCTGTAGAGCGTACTCGTAAATCATGACTCTGGGCTCGGCCGGTAGGCCCAAGAAACGAAAGACGGGTTGAGCGGGCTCTTCATGGCGAGGAGGCCGATGAGGTTGACTGCGCATCGTCACAGGCATCGTGAGAGCGCGAAGCACAGATGTGCTCTCTAGAATTTGTCAGAACGTGATGTCAATTAACTTGGAAGGACAGTAAGCTTGGAGTGAAGAACTTACTAAAGCATGTCGACGGGAACGGCACCAGTTTTTGGAGACAGAATGTGTGAGGTGTTCGGAGGGTGAAATGGGTTGGTAAGGAGGTAGAGAGAGGAGGAGGAGGAGGAGGAGGAGGAGGAGGAGGAGGAAGGATCGGGTTGCCTCTGTGTCTTGAGGAAGGCACGACTTCGCTTCCCCGTCTCAACACGCGACAAAGGACCTACCGCATAGAGACCCAGTCAGTGTCAGGATGCTGCAGATTTGTTTGCACACGTCACATAAAATAACCGCTCGATTTCGAATTTAGAACCTCTATGTAATTAAGCAGTACTGCACGAAGTTCAGTGACACCGTTCTAGCACCTTTGGACTATATTAAGCTGTCACGTCAGACTACAAGCAAAGAATGATACAGGCAATTATAGCGTTGAAAGCAAAGGGCGCATGGTGAATTCTGCTGCCTAGGCAAGTCCTCATTGGTATGTCCCAGAACAGAACGGAAAACCCTGTAAATATAAGGTCTTTGCCTGAAGGGAGGATGCTCCGTAGTCAAGTATCAGATACTGTCACGCATTCTGACTTTATCATCGTTCAAAATCCACGGCCGGTGAAGACAATGGTCTGCAAGATCTGGCAGCCTGTGCCAGCCACAATCTTCTCAAACGGCTGATCGCTGCTAGCCGTATACTTGGGAATATCGCGGAAGTTGCGTTCTCCATTTTTGGGAAAGGCAACTCTGACGATGATGGTCTCAGTGACATTCGCTATAGGTAAAGTAAGTATTAATGCAAGCTTTGTCACTGAAGAGGGGAATTACCTGCAAAACCCACGATAAGCATTGTACGCAAAGCCATGCTGTCGTCTACGTTTCCTTCTTCTTCGCTGCCAGTCCATCGAAAGTGAGCTGCGCGGACAGGACCATGCACTCTCAAACCTTTGAGTGCAGAGATGATTGTATCGGCACGGTCCGGATGACTGTATGCTGCGTCGCGGATGAAAAGATCAAAAGATCTTAGATCAGTGACACTCTGCTTGATGTGATGAAAGAAGTTCTTGATATTTCGCACAGTGTTCGAGCAACTGGCGTTTCTGACCACCACGTGGATTCTGAGATGGCGAACTCGAGCCAGCCAGCCGCTGTTTTCGAAAGACCGGCATAGATAGTTGCGGACAGTGAAGGAGATGGTGTTTTCGGTGAAGAAGACGTACGAAGCCTCAATGTTGATGATTTTGCAAGTCCTCAGTATTTCTAGGCCCTGGACCACGCGGGCAGGTCTCGATCGATGGCGACAAGAGTCGAGAGGATGCGAGAACGTCACCAGCAGACGGTAGAGCATGGTTCTGATCTCAGCTGGGAGGTGGAGGAAGTAGAAGCGTCGTTCATCTTTGCACTGATCGGTCTGCGCCATCATGGACGACGGATTGATGCATGATGGGCGAGGCAGCCCAGAGGGTGGCGGATTTAACATGGCGCCTTCGAGTGTCTAGGGTCAGGTTGCGAGTGGCGCAGGGCGTTTGGAGAAGGGCAGTCTCTTCCATTGCACTTGCTGTTTTTGGAGATGAGGCCATGCCGCATAATCGGAAAGAGCCAACAACAACGTGAACTCAACGAAATCAATAGATGCTTGTTTAGCGAGGTCAATTGCGCACTCCTAGCTACGATCCAGGTGGGATAAGTTACGGACAATGGAACTGGAATGCTTCGGGACTCGTTTTGCCTCGAGAGGGGTTTCGGCTGCTGTTTGCGAATTGCTCGCGCCGGCTCCCCGAGAGCTGCGTGCGATAAGCGCCGATCTTTCTTCTTCTCGATGCTTACGCTGCTCCATCGGCTGCAGCAGACGGAGCCGACAGACGTAAAAAGCATGTCCCAACACTTTGATGCTGGTATGCCGGGGCCTCTTTGGAACGCACGACGATGGGTCGTTGATGGCTTGAGGTTTGTGTGGGCATCAATCAGGTCAGGGGGACTGACGCAGATCTCCGACGCATGCATGTGATAGAGCGATCCCCCTCCAGGCGTCATCACGCGCGGTGCTTCCCCGTCCCACGAGATGCCTCCGCCCATGTCTATATAGCGACTCCCCGCCTCTGTCTCTACCTGCCCCGAAGCGCGCGCCCTGTCCCGCGAAACCCCGCTCCGCGCCCCGTCTTAGCCTTGCCGCGGTAAACACACATTGCAGCCCGAGACACGCATTGCTCTGCTCGCACCTTCCCGGCCAACTCAGAGACAGCTTGCCACGGCCGGCTGCCTTCTCCCGCACAATGGCAACCCACAGTCTGCAATCGCCAAACGCCATACCCCCGCGCACATCTTCCTACGGCCTTAGCGGCTTGACCAACGGTCAGCAATCACCCCCGCAACGCGCCGTCTTACGCCCGCTTTCCGAAATCGACTGGATAGCTTCGTCCAAGAAGCCCTCCAGAAGCCAGCTCCACTCGCCGCAATCATCGACCCCCCCGTCGCCTTCTCAGAAACACACCTATCCTCTGCCGATGACTCCCCCGCCGCCTGACCCGCTCAAAGGCGTTGACGACGAACTGATATACGGAAAGGGCTCGGGGTGGAGCGCGGAAAAGGAGAAAATACTCATGGGGCCATACGACTACCTGTACGGCCATCCGGGCAAGGACATTCGCAGTCAGCTCATCGCCGCCTTCAATGAGTGGCTGGCGGTACCCGAGAGCTCGCTGGAAATAATAACCAGGGTCGTGGGCATGCTGCACACGGCGTCATTGCTGGTCGACGATGTCGAGGACAACTCCATGCTGCGTCGGGGGGTACCTGTCGCTAATAGCATATTTGGTACCGCGCAGACTATCAACAGCGCCAACTATGTTTACTTTCTGGCATTGCAATCGCTATCTTCACTACACAATCCTTCCGCCATGGCTATATTCACCGAGGAGCTGCTGAACCTGCACCGGGGGCAGGGAATGGACCTGTTTTGGCGCGACACTTTGACGTGCCCTAGCGAGGCCGATTATTTAGAAATGGTCGGAAACAAGACGGGCGGCCTGTTCAGGCTAGCCATAAAGTTGATGCAGGCCGAGTCGCCTAGAGAAATGTATGTTTTACGCTTTACGAGTCACCCCCAACCTACCCGGAAAATCGCAAACGCCTAACCATCTTACAGTGACTGCGTTCCTCTGGTCAACACCATTGGTCTTCTATTTCAGATTCTCGACGACCACAGAAATCTTAAATCTGCTATGCTCTCACAGCAGAAAGGCTTTGCAGAGGACCTGACGGAAGGCAAATTTTCTTTCCCCGTCATCCACGCCATCCGCGCCGATCCATCCAATCTCGTCCTGATAAACATTCTGAAGCAAAAGACCAACGACGTAGAGGTCAAGAAGTATGCCGTCAGCTACATGGAGCGCAAGGGAAGCTTCGAGTACAGCAAAGTCTGCATCCAGGAACTGCAGCAAAAGGCATTCACCCTGGTGCATGCAGCCGAGGCACAAATTGAAGGCGAGGAAGGAAAAGCCGGAGCAGACGGCATCAGACGGCTTTTGGAAAAGATGAACGTGGATTAAGGCAATGAAGAGCCCATGGAGGGCCTCCTGTCTCTCGTTTGTCGGTTGGCTTGCTTGAATTGGCGCTAGTTGGCGCACTCGCTTTGCATGATATCCCGGACTGGATGGTATGCGGTTTCTCGTTGGGTGGTTAATCTCACGAGTGATGTAAGAGACGAGAACTCACTGTACAGACTTACACGTCTGTACCTAATGCGCAACGCAAAACTTTGAAGTACAGTAGCCCCATGTTTTCGTGTTGGCGTGTCTCAACATCTGCACTACTACCTAGCAGCGTGCTTCTATTCCTTTTTGCAGTCTCGCCGGTCGTCCTCGTATGTAAGCGGGAACCTTGCGGCATGGGAGTAAGACAGCAAAAGCAAAAAAAGAGTAAAAGGCTCTAGCAGAGCGAGACGCCTGCCACTCTGCACGCCCATACACGCAGAGAGGCGGCGTCCTGTCCACTCGTCCGAACCGCTCCCCGTCATCAGCACCGCACTCTCCTGTTTCTTTTTGCACAAACACACACGCCTCGCCACCACCCATGAAACACTCATCCCGCCCAAACAAGCAAGCAAGCTCCTCAGCCCAGAAAACGTAGCACGGACGCATCACATTACCATTATCCCCGCCTGCACTGCACTGCACCCAACCGCCCCCTTCCTTCGATGTACACTGTCACATCCCCATCGTATTCGCGTGACGCCGCCAACGCCGCCATCGCCGCCATCGCCGCCGTCGACGCGCAGCAGTAGTGCAACGTCGGACAAAGCCACGCCGCGCGCGCCGTCCCTCCCGCAGGACACCACATCCGCACCAAGGACCCGGTCACACTCACCCGAAGAGAGGCCAGGGACGAGGGCCAGTAGGGATCGGGGGGCAGTCGGCCAGCCAACCAGCCAGCTAGGCAGACGATGTGCCCCTCCACGCTCTCGGTGATCAAAAGTGCCAGCGCACTCTGCAACCATATAGCACTTAACGGCATCACTCTACCATCTCATCCAAGCTGCGGCCCTCCGCCCGACTCCTTTTCGGAAGGCGTGTCTGAAGCTCTGCTCTGTCGTTTGCAATTCCTCGTATCCAGCTGCGAAACACTGTCATGTCCACGGGCTCGAGCCTATCGGCCACGGCATCCAAGACCGCCAACACACTCGCGAGTGCAGTCGCAGGGGAGTCTCTCTGGCTCTACCGACGACAACTACGGTCAATGCCGCAGTGGCGGTTCTGATAAGCGGCGTGGCAGCTATGGCTTTCTTTGACTGCCGACGCCTCCCTCAAAACAGTCGATTGTTTGCAAACGGCGACTTTTCCCAGGTCAGCGACAAAGCACCTGGGCACCCGTTAAAAGTAAAGGAGTCCAGTTCCTGGCAAAAGGCCGTGACAAGCTGCGGCAAGGCGGGGCGATCATCGGCGCTTCTAACGTTAGCACCTCGCACACTCCACATCCCCCAACCAAGGCACCCACACTTCTCCGTTCCATCTCCATTGCGACACCTTTACGGCACCTTCATCTCAACGACAAATCCCCTACGGATTACAACCTGTTGGCCGCGCTCTGAAAACAACGCTGTGCCCTGCAGCCGATCGGCAGGGCGTTGAAGATTACTCAGCCGACTCCTCCCGTGGAGGCTTGTCATTCCACCTACACTCGTCACATACGACAACAACACCGTTCGCCCGCACCAGCATCCGAAGCGCCCGCGCCAGCAACAACGCCTTTATCAGCGACATCGTAATGTCAGGCTTCGCGGGCCGCAAAGGCCAAAACGTGTCGCAGTACCTCCAGGGCCTCAACACCATTCCCACCCGTCAGGATATGGCCACTCAGCAAGACAACCTTGGCTTTGACGAAGACCTCTCTCTCTTCACCAACACCGAGTTCTTCGACTTTGACCTTGGAACCGAGATGCCCGCGGCAACTTTTGACTACGACGCGACGACCGAGCAGCAGCAGGCCAAACGCCGTAACACTTCCGCATCGTACAACCCAGCAGCCAACCCTGTCGATTTCCCTCTTAACGGTGAGTGATCTAGCCACGCCACGGACCATCCAGGCAGAGTTGCGTTGCGGGGCAAATGCAAGATCCTAGACAGCATGTATGCGTGGGGGTAGGAATACCGAAGCACGCCATTGCCCGTGATCATACTAGGTATCCGAGCTGCCAACGCCATCGACAATGTCTTGAGACTTGCGTCCTATATATACACTTACTGTCTTAAATAAAAAAAAATCACTATGCTAATGGGGTTTCAAGGCGACTTCCAAGGCCTCGACTTTTCATTCCCGGTTGGCATCACGGAACCCAACTTCGCGCATCAGCAGAACCCGTACCCGGTCCCGCAGCACCGGCCCAGCACCAGCAGCGCATCCCCGCTCGCGGCGGCGTCGCCAGTGTCAGCCACGACGGGCAACAAGCGCAAACTGGACGCTCTTGCCACGCCTCCAGGCGCCTCCGCAGCCGCTCAGTCCGTCGAGGACATGTCGCGGTTTGCGGCCGAGGAAGACAAGCGCCGCCGCAACACGGCCGCCTCGGCCCGCTTCCGCGTCAAGAAGAAGCAGCGCGAGCAGCAGCTCGAGAAGACGGCCAAGGAGATGACGGACAAGGTCTCGACGCTCGAGTCGCGCATCGCCCAGCTCGAGTTGGAGAATAAGTGGCTCAAGGGCCTCATCACGGAGAAGAATGACGGCAAGGGCGCCGGCGATATCGCCGATCTCTACAAGAAGACAATCGGCACCACCGACAAGATCGACGAGCGGAGTAACGGCGAGCGCACCGACGGCGTTGGCACCAAGTCCGACGACAAGGCCTAAATTAGGAAAACATTATTTTTTATTTTTTTATTTTGCCTTTTTTCATTGCCACTTGCACTGCGTTTTTTCGCCGTTTTACATTTGCTCTTGTTGGTGGTGAGGCGGCATATCTCGGTTCTTTGTCAAGTCTCCCCCATTGCGCGTCAATAACGCACTCCCATCTATTCACAGCCGTGTTCGTTCCACAACTGGATCAAAGACCAAAGACCAAAGCCCAACCCTTCGCAAACGGGATAGGTAGCGCCTCCACAAACGCAGGCAACAAGTCGGCTTTCTCCGCGTATCTACCTAGGCGTGTTGCCTTCTCCAGCCTCTTCACCCCACCACCACCACTACTACCACCACGACCACCACCGTAGCACGGTGCACAATGCACGGCCAACGCCAAGGCCAAGTCCTCGTCGTGCTACCCGCTACCCGCCGTTCCACGGCGGTGGGCGGCATGCATGTGAAGAGGTGGTCGTCGCACCCCCGGACCGGAGACCGGGGAGCCGGTGCCGCACGCGCGGGAGGCGATCCATGGGCCCCTGGGGCTGGGTTAGGCTGGGCTGGGCTGGGCCGGGCCGGGTGGCCGCTGCGCCTGCCCGGTCCTCCTCCCTTGCGGCGGCTGACGACTGATGGTGATGGTGGTGGTGGTGGGGGTGGTGCGTGGGCGCTTATGGTTGGCTGCGTGGGGTGAGGACATGGCCGGGGCGGCGTCGCCGGCGTGAGATGGGTTTGTGTTGTGGGCTTGCCGAGGGTAGGGTAGGGCTGGGCAGAGCAGGGCAGAGTACCGAGAGATTATGTATGTAGTGGATGATACGGGGGGAAGATGTTCGGTTGATAGTAGCAGTAGTAAAGGCAGAATCGAACTCTATTAGTCGATTAAAACGTATCTTCATGAACCTCGTGGCGGCGCTCGGTCGTCAAGCTAAAGCAAGATTTGCGCTCGCATTTCCCCATGATGTCGCTCGCTCTCCAGGTATCCAAAAAGAAAAAGAGAAAGACATTACTCCATCTTCGTGAGCACTCTTTTCATGCTATCCAGTCTCGGCAAAGCAAGCAAGATAGTTCCAGCAGAGTAAAGAAGAAGAATGAGAGAAAAACAAAAAAAGAAGCAATAAATTCGAACATAAAAACGCCTTGCTCAATGCAGAAACAGCCGTCTAACAAGTCTTGCCGACGCGAACCGTGGTTCGTTCGAGCGTTCGGGACGGGCCGCTCCCTGCGCGCCCACCCTATTGGGCAATTGCATGACGTGCGCTCTCTGATCCGGAGCGCAGCGCTACCGTTTACCGCGACGGAAATAGTCGTAACTCGTGTTCTCGCCCATCTCGCTGCCGGGTGTTTCCAAACGGCCGTAGCCGCCTCTGCCCGTCGCACCCATGGGCGCAGCGCCCTCGACGAGATTGACGTCCGAATAATCGTTGGCTGAGAAGATGCCGCGCTGCAGCGGGCTCTCCGCCCGCGGTGCATACGGCATTGGAGTGTGGTAGCCCTCTGGGTATGTCGAGCCGCCGTTTTCTTGTTCATGTAATGTGCGCTGAGAGTCGGCGCTTTCAATGCGCTGCAGATGGCCCGCGGGTGTACCAGGTCGTGAGTCGTAAGTGCCTGGCGTGCCGGGTCGTGAGTACATCTCACCATCGCCGCCGAACTCCTCGCGGAACTCGGGCCGGTTCTTGTAGTGTTCGAAGTCCATTTCCGATTCCGTAACAAGCTCGAAAGGAGCAGCCGGGCCCTTCTTCTTGCCAGGTTGTTTGCGCGACATGTTGTGCAAACTGTAGGTGTCGCTGTAGCCAGTGACGCTTGAGCCATCCGTATCAGCCTCCAAGCGACCGCGATATACCTGGCTGAGGAGGTGTTCCGACTTGGCGTGGACCATTGGAGTCATCAATGGCTTGTAGAGCGCGGGGTGCCCGAAACGGACACCAAGACGGTCGCCGCGAGTCTTCGGTCTGCTGGGAAGGTTCTCCTCTCGACCCTTCATATTACCCTTGCTGTAATAGTGCATGGCATCATCGAATGTACGCCTGCAGTACCACTTGAAGGCAATCAGTGTGAGAGGAAGGCCTCCCATACAGATGAGCTGTGACCACGTGCTTCCCTTGGCTCCAACAAGACACGCCATAATCAGATTACCCAAGAACGTGGCGAAAAGCATCCTATTATATAGAACACGCCAGAATGAACCGCCAGATTCGTGCTTCGTAATGAATACATACCTATGTCACGTTAGCTTGAAGCAGTCACAGCGTTATCGAGTAACACTTACAGCAGCAAGTATTTCTTCAGGTAGCTGTCTAGTGTGAAGTAGAAGGCTACAACCAGCAAGACCAATGGCAGAAAAGGTGTGAACACCAGGGCGATGGTCGAGTAGTAGAGGAAATAATTGTAATAGCAAGCGTAATCGAAAGCGGGAGGAGCCGTCAGTTCAATGAGCCTCCTGGGAGTCGGGCTCGAGAATTTGCGGACTATCGATCCCCATGCTAGGTTTGCAAGCTGAGATATATCCCAGGCAGCACCAAAATTGCGCTGCAGGAGATAGTTCAGCCAAAAAGGTGAGACATAGCAGAGAGCTGTGATCATGTATTCGGCGCCTCTGTTGGAAAGCGCCAGCTTTAACGCCTCCTGCTCACCGTTGGCATGAGTGGTGGTGATGAGCAGACTGACGTACTGCCATACGGCGGAGAACAATGAGAAAACGAATAGGTTGTTGAAGATGAAGAAAGCATATAGCTTGTGTGTGACATGCCTTTCGCGTGAGGTTTTCGAATAGTCGCCGGAGCTCATAGATAAGCGTCGAAAGATGATTGGCAGGAAAAAGTAGAACGAGGTGGTGAGCAGAGGCGCCAAAATACCCTGAATGGCTGCCCAGGTATGTGGGTTCCTGCCCATCTCTTCAGCGAATGCTGGCCACACAGACGCGAGATTTCCCAGATTTGACAAAAACACGGCGATCAAGGCGTTGGGCACCGTCCATGCGATGGTAAGCAGGGTTACCCAGATGTTGTTGAGAAGACCCCTCCATCTGCGAGCCGCCTTGTCCAGGGGAAGGTTTTTCCATATCAAATCGCCTGGTTTCGGGGCGACTCTAATAATGGAGCCTTCAGGATGCTTGTGTCTTGAGGCGTATGCAACTCCATGGGCTTCCTCGATGCTTTCGTAACTCGCGAATCCATACTGGAGGGCATTCCGGTTGTCTACTGATTCTCTGACTTCTGTGATTTCGATCTCGAGGCTCTTAATCCGGGAGGTGAGGTAGTCTATCGCGTCGACTTCCTGGACCTTCGAATAATTCCGGTCGGCCTTGTTCGTTTTACACGTTGGGCGCCTTGCCGGCAGTCGATCAGGATTCTTCAAATACGTGGCCAACACCTCTTCCAGCTCACGAACATTATCCTCATGTTCTTCAATCAGATCGGGGAGTTCTTTCATGTTGCGAGCGATGGCGCCTCTGGGGACCTCAGAGGTTGCCTTGACCCCGTCAGTGATTTTTACCACGCCTTCATCGGTCCGAAAGTTCTTTGGGATATCCGTGATCTATGAGTGTAAGCGGAGGTCCAGTTGTACTCAGAAAGGCAAATTTACCAGCAGAGTACGAGCATGCAAACTAGCCTGGTATCCGGGACTGTCGAAGTAGTTCCTTCGTAAACGCAACACGGCCTTGTAATTTGTCCATAGAAAATAGTATATTACGGCGTTGAAGATGTACGACACACAAACGTGAGTCCATACGATGCCTCCGCCCACCCCCATTGGCGTCAGCTTCATGAAAATTGTGAGTTGCTTGGTGTCAATGGTGGCGTGGTTTTGCGCATTCTGGATCAGGTTGACGGGGAGGAAGACGGCATTTCCAATCAGCGCCAGGATGATAAAGATGTTGCGGCACATCTTGGTAAACCGAATGAAGACGGTGGCGTCGATGCCGACCTTTTGCACCATGTGTTCCTCCCTTGTCTTAACAACTGGTTTGACCCAGGCGAAGATACCTTTCTGAACCGGAGGCGGAGCATGCTTCTCGTCGGCATGTTTAAGCCGTGGCGCATAGACGGTTGTGTTGTAGGGCCGGAGGAGACAGAAGAGGAGGGCAAAGATGACGGCGGCGGCAGAGGAGTAGGCCAGCGACGATTCAAAAGCTTTCTCATTGAGCTACGCAGGGTCAGCGGGAAGCGGGTCTGAAGCGAGGGCGGGGCTTGGTACATTGTTGTTGAAGGGTTGCGATATAAGGTCGACGAAGCGTTGGCCAGGGTCGATGCCGTCGTCGCGTGGGGCGAGCGCCGACGTGTGATTCGGTGACATGGCGGCCAGCTGCATGGAGAGGCCACCGAGAAACGAAGGAGGAGCGGTTGCACGTGTGTGTGACTTGGATAGGAAACGAGTGGCAGGAGAGATGCTCAGAGCTTTCTTAGGCCATTGGGGAAGGAGAGCCCCTGCCGCTTCTTGGTGTCGAGTCGCGGGGGGAAAGCAGCAGAGAGCAGAGGGAACAAGAGAAAGCGCAAAGCTCGAGGCGAAAGCTCAAGAGTTAACGAGTGCTGCAAGGGCGTCGCGTCGGGGAACGAGTGGTGTTACGTAGCGACTGGCGAATACGGGATTCAGGCCGCCGGTGCTTCGTCGGGAGGCCCTAGGGAATGGGATGGGATCTTCGTCTTCGAGACAGCGCGTCATCCGCAAAGCCAATCTGTCGAACCCTGTTGGCACTGCTATTTTTGGCCTTTTGGCGTGCTCCCAGACCCTTCTCGGGCACGTGCTGGCTCTGACCGTCCCTGCGACCGGCGATACGCTGGCTGCCCGCGGTTAACTTCTTGAGGCCCGAAGGGCTGACTCTTCGGAACTTTTTTTTTTTTTTTTCCTTTTCCTTGTCGGGCCATGAGGCCAAGACTAGGAACCCGGCCGGCGGCGGCCTTCGGCAAAGCCGCTGTTGGTTGTCATCCATTTCCTCATCACCCACGGTCTAGACCCCATGGCCACGCAGGCCTTCAAGTTCATCCTAAATCCTTTCTCCACCTTTTGGGCCTTGCAGCCGGGATCCGCTTTCGCGGGGGCTCCCCACGGATACGCAATCATACTCGCTAGCAGCAACGATAAGATACTAACAATCGCCCGTGCTGTTTTCCAAGCTGCCGCCGCGCGAAATAATAAAAAAAAAGCCCTCACAGTGAACCCTCTTTCATCAACAATAGCAGATACTACCTACTCCGTACCTTCGAGTCATCAACTCGCTGCACAGCCACTTCGGTAGCTCCGGCGCCCTGAAAATCATCGTCTATTCGTAGGCAGACCAACGTTTCTCTGCACCAGTGTCAAACATGGCACGTGAGTGTCTCCGACGCATCATGTCTCACCTTCAAGTTGCTGAGACGTCTGCCCGGCCGTATTCCCTTGCCCCTGTTTCTGATCCTTCCATGCCCAGTCGGCATCTGGCCATGTGTTAGTATTTTACTGCTTGACCGCGAGAGTCCCATAAACATACCTGGGTGCAGCTCAGGCTCCTCGATATAGCTTCGTATCTCTCTTTTCCTCTTGTAATCGGAGCCGAACCTACGATCCCGCTCCCCCACATGCTTTTCCATGTCAAATTGGCTCTCTTCGGTGAAGCTCGTCATCAGTTGCGGTTCGCCCATCGGAATCTTATCTCCCCTATCCACCTGCCACAAATGAAACACCTTGCCGTACAGTTCGATGACATCTTCCATCTCCTTGTTCTCGGCCTCCTCCCATGCAGCATTTGGTACCGCTACAGACGGTTGAGGCATTATCAGCATGCCAGACTTGACCTCGAAGACGTGACTGTGCCAGTAGCGGCGCTCCTCTTGTGGTAGTGTATTGTATAGCTTAGGGGTGATCATGTATTCAATACCGATGAGACGCGCATTGGGGCCCGGACTGTCGTAGAGGATGCATTGGCGGACGTCTAAAAATTGGACACATAAAGTAAGCGGCCAGCATGGCAGGTGCGACTAGTTTACAAGCAGTTACCTTCATTCAGGTGGCTGCAGTAGTGGTTGGCCTCGACAAAGCGGCCGGTGTCGTTGGCGTATACATGAAATGCATTCAGATGGGCGCAGATATTTTTGACTGGACGGAAGTCCTGAAAATTACTTGGTAAGCATCCATGCTTCTTCTTTGCGAGTTCTTGTTTGTAAGTCTAGTGTAAGGATACCTGTGTCAAGGAAGCTCCGGTTTCAAGGACCTTGCTTTTGGTGGTGAGGGGCTCTCCTGCTGCCTTGTTGGTAACCAGCATAGAATCCATATCACCACAGCAGCTCATAGGCAATAGCTCCGTGTTTCTGGGTGTCTAAATAAGAACGTGTTCAATGAAATGGGGCTGGCGTGAAGTTCTTGCCAGCTTCGATGGTGGTGGTGGTGGTGAGGAGGGGAAGTACTGCGGGAAGCTACGGATTGACGTCATGATGAGAAGCGTCTCAATTACGGGCATCTGTGGAGCTTCCATGCTTTGGTCTTCCTGTTTGCTGAACTATAGGTGGGCATCTCGAGCAACAGCCGCTGTGAAGATGCTCTATTCTAAGATCTCAGTGCCGCATAGCTCCGCCGGCGCGGCCCGTAGCCACCTAAGTACCTACAAGGTGCTTTAATTTGTGCTAATGCTTATCGATAAGCCCTATAGCGGCCATCCTGCAGGATGATCAGCACATGGGCACGAATCGAACCCGTCGCGCCCGTCCTTGATCCTAATACGGACATCCTATAGCTAAGTATTGCACGGACGACCAAGATCTTTCTGCGCCGGAGGCATCGGGGTTAGTAAAAGTCATTAGGCAGAACCTGGAAATTTTCAACATCAGCAAACATCTGTGAATATTTTACTATGCTACCCACTGGTGGAGGTTTTGCAGTATCTCGTTTCAGCAAAGCGTGTTGGCACGAGGATGCGCGCAACGACGGATCGTGTGCTGAGTTTAAGAGCATGCTTGAACGCTAACAAACTAAGTGCTGTCTGAATGTATGAAGTACCAACGCCCCACAGTCTATCAATAATAGGACCATGATCATTTCCAAGTAGGCTCTCTCCTTGCTCGTCTCCCACGTCCGCGCTCCCGAGACCTTGAAGCGCCGCGCTTCTTCCTTGAGCGCGAAATCGTAAACTTCTGAGACTTTCGTTGAAACCAGCGGACAATAACGTCCCACCTGCAAAATGTTATTAACGCTCGGTTTCGCATAAAGAGTGTTGGGCAATGGCTTACATTAATCCAATGACCGTAACCACCATCACAGGGACTGCGATATACCAGAAAAACTTGTCGCTATGGTTTTGCACACCAGGGAATGTACCTGTTTCAATCAGTCAGATGGAAAATACCAAGCCGGAAGTGGCCTCTCCACTTCTAGGGTTACCCATTCAAGTAAGCGTACCAAAATTTTGACCAAAGTATCCAGTCAGGAAAGTCAGAGGCAAGAAGAAGATAGTTACGATAGTAAGCTGCCTCATGCTCTCATTTTGGTATGTGCTCATGATGTTGAAAATGAGGTTGATCATGTCGTCGGCCGACTTGAGCATCATATCCATGGCTTGCGAAATTTGGTAAAGGTGATCTGCGGCGTCGCCTAGATATACTACGGCGAGGGGGCTGATGGTGACACTGGAAGAGTTGAGCTTTGATGGGCGCTCAGCAATGCCAGGCGCGGGTGCAGTGATGGTTTCGGTTTTGTGGTCGCGTAGAGCGTTGATCAGACCCATGATTGGATGAATCCGATTCTTCAAGACGGAAAGCTCTGTAGTCAAGATGTCTTTATGGTTGATGTCAGAAACAAATATCGAAAAGCCTTAAGTGCTGTTTGATCTTACATAACGCCTTCGAATGAGCTATGTTCGGCTCAGTAAGAACATCCAGTTCAAGGTCACTAATCGCATCCTCATAAGCGGCACCGACAGGAATGGCTAAATCGATAATAGCATCAATGACTGCCTGAATTAGCATGCTAGCGTCGCAGCTTTGCCTTAGAATAGTATCGGGAGACACCAGCCGTGTTAGGATGGGTTTCTCCACATCCTCAGCGCTGTGTTCGAAGAAACATATGCAAACGTTGTCGTTTGTCAAAAACATGGAGACTTGCTCAACGCTGACAGCAAGACCTTTCTTGGCAAGGGCCGAATGACGTTCCATGAACTCAGTCCTTTCAACGTTCGGGCCTCCTCTGTACTTTTGAAGTGTGCGAAACTTCGTCTTTGGCCGCGCCTTTGCCAGGAAGCTAGGGGAGACGTAGGACCCCGTACGTTGAAGGCCCAGATCATTCTGACGGTCTTTCTTGAAACTGTTGCGCGGAAGCTGCTCTCCCTTTTTCCTGGATCGCCTCCACAAGGAGCGGCCGGAATGCTGCGAATCTTCCACGTCAGAGTCGCTGCTGTCGGAGTCGCTATCGTCGCTGTCAAGCTGCACGAGTTTCTGGAGGGTCAAAAGAACTTGGTTTCATTAGCAGGCTTCAGCATTCCATGTTTGTTAGGACAAGGGGGCGAGGTTGGAGGCTCTAGAACTATGCAGATACAACTTTGCAGTCCCGCGGGAAGGGTAATATACACTAATACTTACAGAATGCGTGATCAGCAAACCAATCAGCTTTGGCCCTGCCGCCTTCGCGAGTCAGACTCATGCAAAGTAACTTTTTT